>NW_021167464.1:0-22190 GCF_003724135.2 Verticillium nonalfalfae | reverse complement strand
CCCCCCTTCCGCCACTGATTCGGCTTCAACCGCCCATATAGGTTCCTGGATCTCCCTTGGCCTAACATCCTTATTTTTTAGAAAAAGTCGTTGTCCTTGGTCCCCTTATTGTTTCGCCCCTTTTTCGCTCTCTCTCTCTCTGTGCCTCTTTCGAGGTCCGACAGAAATCGTTTGCCTTTGATCAATTCGTTCCAGGCCGTCATTCAATTGATGGGATTGATATCGCCCGTCATGAACTCGGCGACCGTCACCAGCCTGGACAGTGACAGCTCGGCTGCCTCTCAGCCCACCCGCCGACCCGTCCCTCTGCAGAATCAGAAAAGCAACGGCACGACATCCGAGACCCCAGCCGACGTCACCAAGGCCACCGCGGATGAGTTGAGAAAGGCACTCCAGAAAAAGTATCGCCATGTCGTCGCCGTGCACTCTCAGCTACGCCCTTCAACACTGAGCCACGACTCCACTGCCGCTCCTAGTTTCCTTGGGTTCAGGAACCTCATGGTCATCGTGCTGGGTATGACTCGCCCCATCTTCCATCCGTGTCCCCACGTCAAGGCAACTCATGTAAGAGATTGACATGCTGACACTTCATGTCCAGTCGTGGGAAACCTACGTTTGATGATTGAAAACCTGCAAAAGGTACTGTTTCTCCGCCGCCCATGCGTACTCTTGACTGCCTCGATCTAACGTCTTTCTCAGTATGGCGTCTTGATATGTCTCCACTGTCATGACTTTCGCAGGTCTGACATCCTTCTTGGCCTGGGCCTCTACTTTCTCATTCCATGCCATCTCTTCGCCGCCTATCTCATTGAACTTGTTGCCGCACACCAAGCGCGCGGCTCTCGCGTCAGGACCAAAGACGGCAGTGCGAGTCCGACCCATGACCAAAGCGCCAGGTTCAAGTCGACATGGAAGATCGTCGCCTGGGCGCACGCCCTCAACATCACGCTCGCCCTGGCGGTCACGACGCTCGTTGTTTACTTCAACATTTACCATCCCCTGATCGGCACTCTGACCGAGCTCCACGCCGTCATCGTCTGGCTCAAGACGTCCTCGTACGCCTTCACCAACCGCGACCTCCGCCACGCCTATCTCCATCCCGTTAAGGGTGAGCTCGACGCCATGCCCGAGATCTACCAAAAGTGCCCTTACCCCGAGAACATCACGATGAGCAACCTCGTGTACTTCTGGTGGGCGCCAACCCTCGTCTACCAGCCCGCCTACCCACGCACCGAGAAGATTCGGTGGATTTTCGTCGCCAAACGCCTGGGCGAGGTCTTTTGTCTGAGTGTCTTCATCTGGTTTGCAAGCGCGCAGTATGCTGCGCCCGTTCTTCTCAACTCGCTCGACAAGATTGCCTCTCTTGACATTACCAACATTATGGAGCGCCTCATGAAGCTGTCGACCATTTCCCTCGTCATCTGGCTGGCCGGCTTCTTCGCCCTGTTCCAGTCGTTCCTCAATGCCCTCGCCGAGGTCATGCGCTTCGGTGACAGGTCTTTCTACGACGACTGGTGGAACAGCCCCAGCCTCGGCACCTACTGGCGCACGTGGAACAAGCCCGTCTCGCAGTACTTCCGCCGCCACATCTACTCGCCCATGGTCGGGCGCGGGTGGAGCCCCTTTGTCGCGAGCGTCGCCGTCTTTTTCCTCTCGGCCGTGCTGCACGAGGTGCTCGTCGGCGTCCCGACCCACAACATAATTGGTACGTCTGGTTTGTCATGGACTCCGGGGAAACAAACACATGCTGACAGAGTTAGGTGTCGCATTCCTCGGCATGTTGCTGCAGCTGCCGCTTATCGCCATCACGACGCCACTCGAGAAGATGAAGACGCCGACGGGCCGTATGATTGGCAACTGCATCTTTTGGATATCCTTCACCATCCTGGGCCAGCCGTTTGCGGCACTCATGTACTTTTACGCGTGGCAGGCCAAGTACGGGAGCGTGTCGCGGCAGATGGCGCTCACGACGCCGGGGACATTGTGAACAACGAGGGGACTCGACAATCGCGACCAAAATATAGATTTGAATAGACAAGAGCAGGTGTTTGCTTGCCCAGAAGTGAATTGACCATGTTCCTCGTTCCATTCTATTCACACATGCCACCTACCAGCCTACGCCTCCGCCACCCTCCAATTACTCTATGTAACGCTCGTTCTGTACACGTCCAGCAGATACATACATCAGCCCTCACACGTCCACCTTGAGACAAAAAGAAATAGGCTTCCCCTCACCCGCAGAACGGCATCCTGGTGCCGACCCTACGTCGGTATTCCTCATACTCCCTCCCAAAGAACCGAACAAGCAGCTCCTCCTCGTGGCGGATGCGTCCGGAGAAGAACTTCCACAGGACAAACGCGTAGCCGGCGAGCGACAGCACGTTGCCGAGCACGAGCTGCGTGCCGACGGCCCACCAGAAGAAGCCGAAATAGCTCGGGTGGCGGAACCAGGCGTAGACGCCGGACGTGACGAGCGCGTGCGACGCGGCGCGGCGGTGCTGCACCGTGTGGTTGAAGCTGCGGCCCGCCGTGATCATGGCCGCCGTGCGCACGACCTGGCCCACGGCCACGAGGGCGAAGCCGGCGGCGAGCAGCGCCGTGCGCGGCAGGGCGGGCAGCGCCGCGGCCCAGGTGCGCGACGGCAGCAGGAGGGAGGTCAGGGCGCACTCGGCGACGGCGACGGCGTGGGCGATGGCGTAGGCGGGCCAGTTGGCGGTCAGGAGGAAGGCCTTGACGTCGGCCTCGGGCGTGTTGTAGGCGGCTGTCGTCCAGAACTCGAGAAAGTGGAAGAGCGAGAGGGCGGCTGTGAAGAAGGGGAGGCGCCAGTAGGGGGCCGGCAGCACGACGGCGCCGAGCGCCGACACGGACAGGGCTGCGCCGAGGAGGAAGGCGCGCAGGGCGATGCCCGAGAGGGACTTTGCGCGGTGCGGAAAGTACTCGGCGCCCGTGGGGCCGGTGGACAGGTCGTCTGAGGAGGCCGAGGACGAGGGCGAGCCGCTGGGTTGGGTGTCAGTCTTGGCCGTGGACGGACGGGCGTAGGCCCCGCTGTGGGTGAGGCCTAGGTAGGTAATGCTGTCGGCTGGCATGAAGGGCTTGGTGCATACGTTGACTGTGCTGCGGACGGGCATGATCATGAACGCGGTGGCAGGTAGAGGGAAATACGTGATGTGGTGTATGTGAGGTGGGAATGGCAGAGGGAGATAACAGCAGTGGCAGACAGCGATTTACAACTGCCAGAGAACCAGGAAAGTTTCCATGATAAGATGCCTGATTATGAACATGTTCTCACTTACAGATGCTCAAAGCCGGCCATCGTGAATGTTGCGCCTCGCGCTGGCGTGGCAATTGTTCTCAAGAACAATGGTCTACCAATCCGTTGCGTTGCGCCGTGGACAATGTGAAGGAAGCGCCAACCGACTTTTCGTTTTCAACGCTAGGTATATAGAAAGCGATTCAATCATCAAGCCATTCCCTAACAACAAGTGCTCATGCCGAGTGGTTGATGGCGAATCGAAATGACTGGCGATGGCGAGGTTTCACTCGACACACATCAGAGTCTTCACCGAGGTGTGCTGAAGGTCAGGGGTTCACCGACAGCATGGTTCAACCAGCGAGGGGCTGCACCGCGGGGCACGGGCCGTTCAGGGGCTTCAAGGCGCTGTGGGGTCAGAAATACAGCAACGTTCCTTAGGATCTAGGGCGTGTCTCGGGCGGCTCTGACGTAATTGTAGAGCCTCAGAAACAGACTGCAGCTTGGAGCCCCTCTTGTCTTCCGCTACTGATCTTCCAACGACAACCTCACAGCAAGGTATCATTGCCCTAGCTTTTCGTCGTGTTTACTTCCAGACGGAAGGACTCGCCGCATAAGTATCTTGCCACGACAAAATCGGAAGCGACAATTTGTACCAATCAAGAAGAAAAAAAAGTGCATTGATCTGCGGTATCGTGAATCTCGACGCCCCCTAACATGGATATCCGCACAATCGACCGAGAGGAAAACAGGCGTCGCATGGCAAATGGCGAGCTCTACTATGCCTTCTCGCCTGATCTCATAGCCGATCGCCAACGGTGCCGCAAGGTGTACCAGAGACTGAACGCGGCTAGTGATGTGAGCCGCAGGGAGCTCGTTGAGCTGTGGAAAGAGTACCACCCACGCCCCCCCCCCCCCCCCCCCCCCCCACCGGTTCCGCCTTGTGGCTCGATAATTTGTCGCTGACGACCTGACAGCCTCAACTGTGACGAGACACCTCTTCCTCCGCAAGCCATGAGCCAGGAAGAAGATGACATGCTCCTTCAGGACTGGCCCTGGATCGACTCTCCGATTCGGATGGATTACGGTCACAACGTCAAGTGAAGCTGTCTCTCCCTATTATCCGCATGGCGTACTGCTGACGCTTGCTCATAGGCTTGGACGGAACGTTTATGTCAACGTGAACAGCACCTGGATAGACACCTGCCTCATCTCCATCGGCTCGCGCACGCTCATCGGGCCCAACTGCTCTTTCTTCAGCGGAACCCACCCGCTGGACCCGACCCTCCGCAACGGCACGCAGGGTCCCGAGAGCGGCAAGCCCATCACCATCGGCGACGACTGCTGGTTCGGCGGCAACTGCATTGTACTGCCGGGTGTGACCATTGGCCGGGGTGTGACGGTCGGTGCTGGCAGTGTCGTGACCAAGGACGTTCCGGATCACGTTGTCGTTGCGGGTAACCCGGCGCGCGTCATCAAAAAGGTTGAGGTATCGGTGCCCGCCGAGACAATCCCTGCCACATCGACGAACATCAACTATGCTTCGTAGAAGTCTTCACAAGCCGCCTTGTATGGAGAAGGAGGAGACGATGAGGACGAGGACGTTGATGACACCCCAGAGGACAGGGACCCAGGTCGACATGGAGAAGTAGCCGGCATTGTACACAGCCCCGAGCCTGCGAGTCGTCGCCAGTCAGCAAAGAGAATACCACGTCAGGCAGTAGATAATGCTCAACATACACCAATCCCACTACACTTCCAGCGAGGAGGCCTTGAATCAGCGCTGCGGCGACGTAGACAATGGGAGCTACCCAGAGGTACATCAGCGAGCGCTTCTTTCCGCCCTGCATGGCCAAGGCGATAAAGGCAGAAGCGAGATGCACAACCCCGTAGATGATCAGAGTCCACAGCACGGTGAAGCGCCAGATGTCGCCGATGTAATACAGGCTCCAGCGATGGTCCTTCGTCAGGTCCATCAATTGGAAGGAGATGGACGGAAACGGGGGGGTTTGGTAGTTATCTGGCGGGTAATTCTCCGCGCGAAGCGACATAATGGCGGTGGTATGGCGCTCCTGCTTTGGTCGAGACTTTGCCGAGCGACGAGACCGTTCATGGCATGCTGAGTTGCGAGGCTCGCGATAGACGAAAGGGTGATTGAAGGACAATGCTGTCGCAAGACGGTGGGTGGCGGGTGCAGTAAGGTGGGCGTGGAAGGAGGGGTGGGCTGAACGAAAGCGACACCTGGGGTGTTGTTCGGCAAGCTTAGGGGGTCGCGTTAGGCTCCATCACCTGCCTCGGTACGGACGGCTCGCCCAGAGAACGTCACTTGTGGTCCGGCGACCTGGCGACCACCATCTTCCATCTCCAAAGACGCATCCCCCTCGCCCAGGAACCGAACAAGTACATCGCGCCGAGTCATCATACTGCGTGAGCCCAACATGCCGGCAGACCGCCTCCTCAACACAGTGTTGCAACTGTACCGGAACGTTCACGACGACCACAAGACAAACCAGATAGTCGGATCGACTACGAACCTCCTCACCACGCTCTCCAATCCGCTGAACCTCGGCGTTCTCACCTCGCAACTCCTCATCGCACCCGCGATATGGCACCGACGAGATGGACTCCGGACGAGCCTCCGTATCATCAGCATCTACAATACCGCGGCTCTCCGCGTTCGTGACCACGAGCTTGACCCCACCACGCATCAGGGCCAGAGACAGAGCGGCGGGCTCACGTCCGAGGTGTGGGCGAGGGCCGTCGCAAAGGGTGCTGATGACCGCTCGCACAGATGGCAACATCTCCTGGTCCTCACTGGTGTGCTCATGGGCATGGAGGGCAATGACCGGCGGTCCTTGTCGAATGGATTGCGCAGCACACTTGAGCAGGCTGTAGTCACTGCGGCGAATCTGGCAATGGAGACGGCGACAATTGAAGGGCCGATGGCCACAGGTTCAATTGTTCTAGCGCTGAACTACGCGTTCCCACTCTTGTCGGAAACACGCAGAAGCCTGATCAACTACGATGCGCTTCTGCCACTTGCCGTGCAGGCGATGGTTGCCGAGGAGGGGTTCCAGAACGGCGACTTTCTGGCTGCCATCAATAATGATATCCAGGATGTTGGCTCCCAAATACATTGGGCGCCAACTTCTCCCTCGTATGCCGCGCTGCAGGCTCTCGAGTCGAAACCGATCATGGGGGGCATGGGTCCGCTGTCGAGACTGGCTGCCTTTGCCGTGGAACAAGCGACGGACCCAGCCGTTGTTCTGGCCGCACACACGGCGCTGATGGAATTCAGTCATCGCATCAGACACCAATGGCAAGCCACGCGGCTGTCGAGTATCGACTCTCTCGACGAGTCAATGCGCTATACTACCGAGGCTTCGCAAGTCACCGTGCCGGTGCTGTGGCAGACTTTTAAAAAGATGCTCTACGCGACGGTGACGACGTTGCAAGCCATTGTGGCGCGGAGCCTGCTGGATCCATCTCTGAGGAGCCGAGAGGTTGCTCCGGAACTGGCCACCAGAACACTGCGAACGCTACGCGATCTTTTCTTCATTGGCTCCAGGGACAACAACAGCTCGTTCCAGGTTTACTCCTTTACCTACCTCACATCTCTTGACACACTGGTCAGATATCCTGAGGCTGCGGTTGCCTTCCTGGCGGGCATCAAGCCCACCAGTCCCAATGCCGTACGGAGTCACTCACTGTACCACCCAGTGCACCGATCTCTCGACCTTTTCTACCTCAACGTTGCCGAGCATCTGCCTCTGAATATCCCCACCGAGGCCTGCGACGAGCTCATCGTCCAGCCCGCAACAACCTACCTCACTCACACTGGCCCGCCGACATCGCTATCTCTGGAGATCTTCGAGTCCGCCCACAGCGCCATCCTGTCCGCCCTCGCCTGCCCTCACAACGGTCCAATGACCGTCAAGGTTGTGCCGTTTTACGTAGACACCCTCTTCGCCTCGTTCCCCTCTCATATCTCCACCCGACAGTTCCGCGTTGCCTTCAAGACTATCATGCAAATCGTTTCGCCACCCTATCCCATCTCTGCCACAGACCCCTATCTCTCCGAGACATTGCTCGAGATGGTCCGCTTCCGCGCCCTAAGCGCCGGCGTCGAGCCTCTACCTCCGACCCCGGACGCCCTCGCCCAGACCGAGGACAACGAGAGCCAGCCGCCGCAACCGCACTCGGAACAGAGCTCGCTTGTCGTGACCCTCATCGACGCCCTGCCGTTCCTGCCGCTGCCTCTCGTCGAGGAGTGGATGACCGTCACGGCCAGGACGATGGCCGAGATTGCCGACCCCGCCATGCGCAAGCTCGTGCGGGAGCGGTTCGTCGAGGTTCTCGTCAGCGGAGAGCTGGATGTTGAGCGAGCGGCGATTGGCGTCGCGTGGTGGGGGACCAAGGGAGGCAGGGAGCTTGTCATTGGGAGGAGCGCGCCACCAGCCCTGATGAGCGGTGCGCTCGTGGAGGAGGAGAGGGCGAGCAAGCTCTGAGGTGGTTCTGGGTCTTTGCATAGCAGGGTTTGACCATGGATGGAATGTATGTATGTAGATGAAGCGTTAGAATACCCATTGCAACTAATTTTGTGCGCTTTGACTGCTTTTATCGCGTCTTTCGAGTTTGTGAACATGAACATGGCCACACCCGTGGCTACGACTCTTCGTCTCTTCTGAAACTGTAGACACGTCTGTCGTACCACACCATAGCGATGCATACCACGGTCATTCTCATGCGTGCTTCGCACTACGAGATACTTGCAACACTACACATTTCGCCATGGCCCATCTGCAAAGTGACTCACTACGGTAGGCCACACTCCACAAGACACGAGCCTGTCGTCACCTGTACGCCCACTATACCTCTTCATATTGTCCCAGCTTATGCTGGTTCCCGTGGTTTTCAAATTCCACCCAATCTCAACTGAGGCTTCAGCCAGTATACAATATACATGCATCAACTGCTACCGCGCACTTCATTCGTCAACAGCGCCACATCTCACGCAAGTCAACTTGCATGAGCATAGAGGCAGATAGAGAACACCAGCCGACGAGGCAGAAGTCCAGCACCGACGCATGCACAGCACAGCACGGTAGAAACGGAATGCGACGATCGACTTATCATTAAGACTACTTAACCCTCCATCGACCGGGCTGACCCGGCCATGGAGGCCCATCGTCCTACGATGGTCTCTAATCATGTACGGAAAGATATGAACACGACATCCCCCAAGCCCGCGCCCACGGGCCTCCGTTCCCCCTCCGTTGTTTCCAAGCGCCGTGTTCCGCGTGGTGGGCGCTGCAGCGCTGCAGCGCACAGCCCACTGTGTCTAATGAGTGTGGTATGTTTTCCTGATCCCGTTTCCATTTGCGCCGTAGAGGCTCCCGAGTTGGTCATAAAAAAGAGTCCGGCGTATCGTGACAAAGACCTACTTCCCCAACACCAGTATTACAATTATCGTCTGTGAAGGGACGAAATCCACAAGTGGATAGAGAAGTGAAAATAGGGACATTGAAGAAGAAGAAGATAAAAAGGTCAAGGGAGAGAGCTCTTAGAGGAGAGCAATGGCACCAGCGATACCGGCCACCATGGCAATCACGGGAGCCTGGTTGGCTTGAGCAGCGGCCGTGGGGACGGTCTCGGGCGCAGTCGTGGCGGGGACGGTGACGGCGGGCTCAGAGACGGTCGTAGGGGGAGGGACAACAACCTCGGTGAAGGTGCTGGGCTCGGGGTGGACAACCTCGGTGGGCTGGATGTGAATCGTCTCACCCTCCTCGTAGTGAGTGACGGTCACGGCCTGCTCGCCCTGGATAGTTGTGTAGATGACCGCCTCGGCAGTCTTGGTGACATCAGGCTTCTGAACCGTCTTGATGTGCGTGACGGGGACGTGCGTCGTGATGACTTCCGTCTTGTAGTGACTAATGGAGGAAAAGTGTTAATATTGCATTTGTGCCATTTGTGTGGTTTGCGTCACTTACGTCTGGACAACCGTCTTGCCGTCAATGACGGAGGTCTGGTAAACGGGGACCTCAATCGTCTTGGTCTGGTACTCGACCTCTTTGTCGATGGAGGTGACATCAGGGCCAGGAACTTCGTGGACCTTGGTGACAGGCACGTGCTCGGTGACGATCTGAGTCTCAATGTGGCTACTTCGGGTCAGCTGAAGTCGACAGTGTTACCCGTGATGGGTGCAGACTTACGTGATGACAGTGGTGTGCCCGTCAATGTACTTGGTCTCGGTGACAGGCTTCTCGATGGTCTTGGTGATGTAGTCGGTGGCCTTCTCAACGTGGGTCACGTCAGGCTTCTTGACGGTCTCATACAGGGTCGTGTAGACCTTGGTCACGATCGTGTCGGTAGTCGTGTACCTTGAGTTGTGTTAGTGGTCAAGCATCGAGCAGTACCGTTCAGCAGCTGAACTCACGTGTTGTAGTAGGTTGTGCCGTGCTCGGTGATGGTCTCGGTGGTGGGGCAGAGCGAAGTGATCGTGATCTCGTATTCGGTAGTGACCGTGACATGCTCGGGGGGAGGGTACTCGTGAGGGGGAGGAGGGGAGTACGACTCTTTGGGAGGCTCGTAGACGGGGTGGGACTCCTTGGGAGGCTCGTAGACGGGGTGGGACTCCTTGGGAGGCTCATAGACGGGGTGGGACTCTTTGGGAGGCTCATAGACGGGATGAGACTCGACAGGAGGCTCGTAGACCGGGTGAGACTCCTTGGGAGGCTCGACGGGAGGGTACGACTCCTTGGGAGGCTCATAAACGGGGTGAGACTCAGCAGGAGGCTCATAGACCGGGGGGTCAGGAGCGGGATAGTCGCCGGCGGCGACAACGCCAGCCAGGGCCAAGACGGCGAGGGAGAACTTCATCTTGAGTTTGGGGAGGAGAACGAGTGGGTTTTCTGTCTTGTGGACGAGGGGGGTTCTGTGGGATAGCACCGATCGAACGAGGGTTCTTAAGTAACCTTAGCGAAGGAGTTACTTGGGAGCAGCGAGGCGGACGGGGAGGTTGGCAGAGGTAGACTTGAGAGAGGCTGGTGAGAACGTTGTCAGGGAAAGGGGGAGGATGGCCGGTAAGCTTATATCTCCTTCCGAGGGCTGAACGCCATGCTCCCTGCTTGCATCAGACAGGCAGACAGTACGCCCATCCCACGAAGAAAAGGTGTGATGATGTGCCATGGCCCAGCTCTTGCCGACCGCGCTGGCCATTTAGCCTCCGATCCCCACAAGCGCATGCATTAGTCGATGCCGATGACCACTTTTCCATGGACGCAGCTAGGTGGATGGGTCTCGAGTCCGAGTCGTCACAGTCTGTGGATGAGGCCAAGGGCTACCAAGACATGGTACACCTGCCAAGGGGTGTGACACGACGTGGGTGTAAGTCGCGGGGGGTGGGGATGCCATGGGCAACAGGGGCGGACCTGGACATAGTTTGTGCTTTTTCCGGACAAAGCCCACGTCCAGCCGTGCTTCTTCGTCTGAGATCACCAGGTTTGGTGATAAGGCGTCAGGATTCCCTGGGTAAGGTACCCAGGGAAACCGGCAAAGGGCAGGCGAACGGTCACTGTGGCGCTGAACGCAGGTCAAAGGGCGAGCAACAGACGAGGTTGGCCAAGGTTGGTAAGACAACGCAGACGACAGGTGACAGGGGGTTGGGAAGGCCCTATCACGACGACATGCAATTAAGTGGTCCAATCATGGGCAGCATGGCATACGTAGACGGCATGGCCGGCGTGCATGGCTTCATGTCTATGCCCTAATCCAGACCGCTCTCGGTCAAGAGTTGAGTAGATGGGAGAGCACAGACGAATACATGTCTTTCCGACAATCGACAGAGGCGAGGGTAGCCAGCATGATTGGCTGCGATGTGGTCCAAGAATCATCGAAGGCAAGACCAAGGGGCCAGACGAACGAATGTTGATGTCGATATCGGAGGTCGGCGAGGGGTTGGCGTGATCCGTAGGGTGGAGGAAGCCGCCGTCCTGGTAAAGGGCGCTCCGTCAGGACATCATCATGGGCTTCGGGACCAGTGGTCGCAGGGGGCAGCTAGTGCGCCCGGTCCCTGAGTAGCCGGAAAGTCAATGCTGCTCATCCTGCGGAAAAGCGAAGTCGACAGAAGAAACGCCTCTTTCTGAGAAGGGGCAGCGAGGGCCGCTACGGCGTACAGCAAAGGAGGGTAGACCTCGTGTCTGAGTTCTTGGCGCTGTACTAGGTCTTAGAGCTTTCCTTGGGGTGAGAAAAATGTTGCTTTTGGGTTGTGTCGCCAGGCCAATCGACTTGCGAGGACTGTTGCGGCATTGCTCCCTTGACGACCGCCCCTTCGGTGGCAGTCGGGGCGTACAACCGGCTCCCACAAGATTCGAGGATGCATCTCAGGCCGTACAACGTTGAGCGGATGGCGCTCGGCGAGCGAGGGCAACAAGGCATATTGTTGTGTTGAACCCCACGCCACGTTGACGCCCCGGATGTTGTCAGTGTCAGAGTCAGTGCCAGCCCAACTTGTGGCCGTAGACCCGAGTCGGGCCACTATGAGTTGTTCCCCAGGGGTTGCCCTGCTAGTCGCGATCTTCGGGATCGACTGTCGACTGGAGCAAGGACTATGTATCCCAACGGACCACCTTTTCAGCACACGAGCGGGGCGAAATCGAGGTCGAGGTCGGAATCGTCTGTGCATAGTCCACTCTTCTCTTTGGTTTACAGAAAAGTAGTCTTCGCATCACGATGAACTGCTGTCAAGGGTGGGAAAACAGTAAACACGTCCGCCAGGTTGCCTGTGCCTGGCGCCGTGTTGGCAAAAAACCGAGACATGCATGTCAAGTCAGCCCAGCGACAAGGGGCCTCTTTTTTTCTGGACGTGGCAGCCCTAGAAGCCCAGAACCCCCCTGCTTTGGTCAGAAAAGCAAGGCGAACTGTCAGGGACAGCAAAGGACAGCGAGGGACAGCAGCACGCTTGTTCTGGCTGCGATGGTGCAAACCTGGCTGACCACATCCCTTCTCCCTCTCATGTTCCAGTGGGGAAGCGTGAGACGGGCGGGTTGACTGCCATGCTTTATCATGCAAGTGGGTATTGGATGGCTGTAAGACCACCGCGGGAGGCGCCAGGGCTCGAACCTGAGTTCTGCTTGGTTGTGGACCAGCAAGCAGGCAGAGAGGCTCGACCGCATGGTCAGCTGGCTTCTCCCCCATGTTCTCTGCCGTCGCTGATCGCTGGCCGGGGTTGATGTTGGATGACGGAGAGCACGAACTTACAGCCTCAGGGCAAGGGGGGGGATGGGGAGCGGGTGAAGAAAAGCTCGTGTTGACGATGGCGCCAGTGCCAGTGCTGGTGAGGTGCAGTCGCCCGGGTAGCACAGCGTCATGCGGGCAGCAAGGGGCACCATCTCCCACAGTCCACTTAGGGCGATGGCGGTCCTGGACCAAATAGCACAAACTCTGAAAACAAGCTTGTCCTTAGAGGCGATTTGGTGGTCGGGCCATGCTTGTGCTCGTCCTTTACGAAGGAGAATTTGGGGGGGGCATCGTTTCGGTCGGTGTACGACGTCATGGCCTGGTAGCTTGAAATCCGGATCGCGGGGTCGGGATGCCAGGTGAAGGGGCGGGGGTTGGTAGAAGCGTGGGAGGATGGAGTGATGGATGGAGGTGGTATTGTCGTTCGGTGTTGATGGCGGCATGTTGACAACCGGAAAGACGACAGCGATTGTTGGGGGGTTGGCGGCGCGCGTTGGGCGGGCGCCGGCGGATGGACCATGGCCTCTTGCTGTCCGCTTGGGACTTGACACGCTAAACTAGCCACCGATTTTAGCGCCCTCCCACCCGCTTTATTTTTGCACCAGCCACTCCACACGCTCGGCCAGTATTCGTTGCTGCTTTAGGGCATGCTTCTTGCCATGGGCTGGAGGGTGGATGCTTTATGGCTTTGGTTTCTGAGTTCTCGTCAACTATAACTCGATCAAAGACAGCTCTTTTTAAAAGCGGCACCACCACCAGGCGTCGACTCACGGCCCCTGTCGCTCTCGTCGTGATCGCTTAGCTCCTCTGCCGAGACCCACCATCCGCCGCACCGGCCTCATCCCAGTTCGCGCCTCGATCTACACGAGGCCGCTCCGCTCGTTGGGGTTGGGAGGACCACATAGGTCGCCTCGGGAGACTTCCCCTCTCTCCAAGACATCATCCATCCAGTCGATCGAAGAGGCTCTGTTGACTCTGGCCCCTCAGCCCTCAGCCCTCACCACTCATCCACTGATACCACCAACTACGACTCCTCTCTCGCTGACCCCGCTACCACTGCCCACCTACCCAAGAATCGTGTACGCTGACTGATCCCACACCATGTTGGCCCTCCCGCAGCCCATCGTCGCCTGGTTACCGTCACTTTGCGTCATGCACTCTGCACACCGGACGTTGTTCTGCGGATACGAGCTTTGAATCGACCGATCTATCTCGACCACCACCATCTCCAGCCACAAGGCGCGACCAGATCTTGTAAATCCCTCGCCCACACCACACACCTCCGTTCCTTGGCCAGCAGCCGGCCTTTCCTGAAGCTTGGGCTTCTGGCCCCCTCCGCCTTGGGGATCTAGCCAATGAAGTCCCGAGGAGGGTGGTTGACCATCGATTGCACAATGAGCCCCTGCCACCTTTTTCTTTTGCTCCCTTAGCGCCAGTACGCTGAGCATCAGGACCTGGAAAGAAAAGAGACAGAACTCGATTCAGGGTTTCCTCTGTCTCGCCGTAATTTCCGGGGGCCCGCTGCTTCTTTCTTGCCGTTCGCCTTACCGGCTGCGGTCCCGTGTGAGACATGCGGTGGGGGGGAGCCGCCTGTTTCACCAGCACATCTTCTCGGACCGCAGGTCGTTGCCCCCCGCCGTCGTGACCCCTAGCAAGGGAGCAGAGGGAGGGATCGGGTCCAGCGCCGGGTGCCAACAAAGGAAAGTCAGGCGAAATCGCCGTGCCTTCTCTTGGTACGTCCGTTTGCGGCCTCAGACTACACGGTGCCGACCGCAGTCCGCCTTGGCGTACCAGTGTTGCTGCGGGGTTTGTCGGCCGGAAATGGATGTTTTGTCAACAAACACTCGACTTCATGGGTCCATGAAGCGAGCTCGTGGATGGTGTTCATCCTGGCTGCAAGACGCTACCTTTCGTTTTTTTCTTCCTGAATCTTTGACCTGGGAATTTGTTCTTTTTTTGTTCGAGGTGTCAAGCCGGCAAGTTTAATTGACGGCAGCCAGTGTGCTTTCTGTGGCAGCATCTCAATGACGGCCCGTCCAGGTCCATCAGGTCGCCTGTCCGTAGCCAACTCGTAGGGCTGAGACGTCTGACAAGTCGGATGTCGGCTGATCTTACACAAAAGCTAAACGTGCTTGAGAGTAAGACAGCAAGGACGGGGACCAACAGTCGTGCATATTCACGAAAAGTGAGTGGTACATGGTCGTTGGAGCTGCCCCTTCGTATACATGATCAACACCGGTTCGAGTCGTGGGCTGTCGGCATATGTAAATTGTCGCCTTTCCAGTACACAAACGCTCAGTCTCCAACCTGGAGACTGGGGCCAGCTCTACATTGCACGTTATAGCCGGCAGCTCCTCGTCGTTGAGACATTGGTGGTTGCAGGCCATTGAGACAATACATTTCATGTGACGTTTATCGCTGTGCCAATCATGGTTTTGGTTGGGTCCAACATGGAAAACAGATACACTCTGCATTCATGTCAGCATACGAAAGTCTCTAAACCCACTCGACATTTCCTGTCCAATTGTAAACGGCCAATGTGGGAACATCCTCAAAAGAAGAGCCGGAGCAAGACGACATCCTCTGCGGTATTAGAGTCGTGAAGCAGGCCTTGGTTTCCCAACATACCACTACATACCTTCGCCTGCGAGCCTCTTCGTATTGAATTGATAGACATGACCTAAAAAGTTCCCTGGGCTGCAGGGCAGTCTTTCGTTCCCGATGTTTGACTGTGTACTAGCATGACAACATCACCGCCGTAGCATTGCCACGGCGTCCGCACACCGAACATGAACCACAGACCAAACCCCTCCAGGCACATACGACCATACCTACTGGAAAACTCGGGATCCCGTCCGCTCTCCCATCGATAAATCAGTGAGGGCTAGACTAGTAGTCGGGTGGGTGACCACCGGCGAATCCCTGGTGTTGTATGTTTTGTGTTTTGCAGCGGGGCCAGTCGCCCCTGTTGAAGCGGTTCCGCGGCGCTGGAGATGAGCAACGAAAAATGTGATCGAAATTGTGTACTGTGTTCAAATACCAACATCTCTCACACATGATGAACCCGAGGTTAAACGCATGCTCATTGTGTGTATGTGTGGGTCTGAAGGCTCATCTGGGATTTTCTGGCTACTATCATTAGTAGCGAACTAGCGCTCGATTGAAACTATTCAAGGTCATTCGCGCTTCCTTCTGGATGGACACGATCCGCTGGATGGGTGCATCCTGCGACTGGGCGGTGCTGTTTGATCCGATGGTCATCAGATCTAGCCAAACGTGCACGGGGTCTGCTTTCTCGGGAGACCGAAAATCGATTCGAACTTCGGGGATTCGGGGATAAGATTCAATGCAAATAAGAAAACCTAAATTCGCTACCTGCGATAGCAGTGTGTGTTCTGCCCAGGAAAAGGGGGATAGGCGGGCAACCCAAACATGTCCGATATGCGTGTGCAGGATATGTCAGCCTCAAGACGGTAACACAGGCCTCCCCTAATCAGCGCACCCGCGACCATAGGTAGCCAGCAAGAGAGAACGACAAAGCGAACGACACAAAACGCAAAATTATATACATGGAACGCCAGTTTCTTCTCCAGGCTCTTATTTGATTTGTCATGGCGAAGCAAAACTACACTCCTACCCCAAATTGAAACTGTTAGGCCGTATCATTCGGGAGGGCGCCACTTGAGAGCACATGGCACTCCTACTCCATGATACACCTCTTTCCCATGATGCATACCAGTAGAAGCACCACTTGACCATTTTCAATCGAAGGGAAAAGAACGATTTGGTAAGAATCAAAAGTCCAAGTTATGTGTCTGTTGGAAGCACGGCTTTCTATTACCATATACATCTATCAGAGCGTTGTTTAGAGCAGAGTGAAGAGGTCTTCCGCACGTGGTCCGCAGTAAGTAGAACGTAGGTAGGGGGTCGGAATATATCTGAATTCTGGCCCTCCGTAGCTTAGGGGGGCCCTCCGTAGCCTATATATACGTTCTCGTGCCCCTTAGCCCCTAGCCAGCCCCTTAGCTTGGCAGGCCCTTGGTGGCTCCGCAGGGGTCCTGACAACATCCCAGCCACCAGCATATCGTACCATGTTACTCATAATGCCCTAAGCTTCCCTACGTACCATCACACAGGGGACTTTAGAGAATGCATGGTCTGTTGCAACTTATGACCAAGTTCTCCCGTCATATCTCCTCTCAAATACCTTGCAAGTCCCATCATCCAACTTCTGCCTGCCTCGGAGCACCAGGGTCGTCTGAGGGCTACAGGGTAGTTCGACCTCGATATCTGACACTCTCTGTGGATCTCCACCCACAGCCTCCTCGAGATGAATGACCTCGGCGGCGATGGGGGCTGCCATCGAGCCATCCCAGATGCCTTCCTGGGTAGTCTTCGTCGCAAGCAAATGCAACGCGCCCCTTCTTACCTTGGCATGTCGGCATTTCAGAGAAGTATAGAACAAAGGAGGAACAAGGCCAGAGTCACTACTGAAACTGAATTGCCCGGTGTTAGGTTCATTACCAGCGGACCGCTGCCGATTTGTGAACGGCAGCGCCGCTGAGAAGATTCCCTTTGAACGACTGACGATGGATGCGAACTGCAAAGTATGTCCATCATATCTTGCCTCATCACCCTGGTTCAATGCCACCGCGGTAATGATGCCAGCCATTGTGTGATAGACCAAGAGAACCTGTCGAGCGAGTTGTTCCTGGAGTGAAAACGATGGCCAGTCTGCCTGCCACTTTTGGTAAGCTGTCAACCAGGCATACAAATCTCGCTGAAGGCGTTTCTGTATAACGAGGGCTTCGAACAGGCGCCCGACATTTGCTGAAGATTCGGCGATACGGCTTTGTGAGTCCAGATGAAGCGCTTCCGTCATAAGATGGTCGAGTCGTGTCCGTGCTTGGTGCAATGATGTCCACACAGATGTGACGGTGTTGTTGACCTCATTTCGAAGATTCGCTGGCTCCATCATGAGGCTTGACAGGAGCCTCGCCTGTATATCCAGCCTCGAAAACGCATCTGCAAGCCATTCGTCGGCAGGCTCGTGCCTGCTGTTGTTTCTATCATCTCTCAGAATTTGCAAGCCGTGTTTTAGATGCATCAGGCCTTGCTGGTGCCGCTTCAGGAGGTATTCAAGTGTCACAAACATAAGACATGCTATCAGGGCCACGCGGATCGACGCCCTGCCATTGTCTGACTGGATTTCGTTGAGCATGCCAATAGCCGCGTTATAATGGCGTAGCGTCACCGGATCCAGGTCATCAAGTTCCTTCCCCACAACTGTGCACTGTCGGGTGACAGCCCTCCTGTGCGCAGAACTCAATGCCAGGACACAGCTTCGAATGACAGGCTCACCGTAGCAGGCCTGGGGAACAAGGGTTGCCCAGAACGGGAACGGGAATACGCCCTGAAGCTTGCTTATCATCCGCCGAAAGAACCACTCGAGCACCTGTGGGTCTTCTCCTCTGAGAAACCCCATAGGGCCAGGGTTGTTTGAACGGCGCAGCGTAAGACACTGGGCAAAAGGCTCCGCCGGATTGCCTCCACCACCCCAGACGCCGTAACCTTTGCAACTGAGGCCTGCGGAGGCGCAGCGCCAGCAGAATGGCCAGCGCTCATCACATTTGACTCGACGAGTTCTGCAAGATGCGTGTCAGACGGTGACGCATGGGGCGCCGTGGGGATCACCTACTTGCATGTGTCGCAGCCGGTCTTGACTCGCGAGGTTACGCTGCGGGTTTTCGGGGTGGTGCGTGGTCCGACCTGAGATCTTGCCATCCTCTCAATGTGGTATCTCACGGTCGTGGAGCGGGAGGAGGATATGGGAGGAGAACCAAAGGGAATCGTGGTCTCAAACAGGAGGAGACGAAGGGTATGTTGGGTTAGAGAGTTTGACATATGCGTAGCGCTCGTAAACTCGCTAACTTGATTGGTTCGGTACTTGCGCATAGTCATAGTCCCCGGCGCTAACGGACCCAAGGTCCTGGTCAGCATCTGACACAGACCATTGATTGAGCTGAGGAGGGTTGTAATGCTACTTTCAATACACACTTCTCACCCCCAAACCCGCTTCAATGCCACTTTTTCTTACCCTCAACAATTGCGGCGCGGTAGCCACTGCACTACCTTGGATGGACTTTCATCGGGCTCGACAGTTGTCCGACTACCCGTCAACAGGTCCAACGCGTCGAAACGGGGGTGACGCACTTACAAATGCGTTGGTTGGACACTAGCGACTTCATCCATGACTAGACGGTGGTTTACGTGCGTCTGTCATTGCAACCTAAGTAGCTTGCCGAAAGAAGTATATATACCTATACGGTCGGTCAAGCAGTTCTTCATTTCGTATCCTCCATCACTTTCATCCTAACACCAAATTTCATCATCTTGTCGCGCAACATGGCTGCCCTCCAACTCCCTAGTCGACTCAAGCAGTCTTTGGAAGACACAAAAGTGCAGTATCGTCAACTTGGAAAATCCGGACTTCGTGTTTCCGTGCCCATTCTTGGCTGCATGGGTTTTGGTGATCCTCAGGCTGTTCCCTGGGCGCTGGGGAAGGAAAAGGTACATGCGCTCCCAATGGAGCACGTTTTGCAGCTACTAAGCGACGTTCGAATCCTAGGCGCTGCCACTGCTCAAGGCAGCCTATGACAGGGGCCTCAATACCTGGGATACAGCCAACTCGTACTCCAACGGAATCTCTGAGGTGATCATTGGTGAAGCAATCAAGCACTATGATATCCCCCGCGAGAAGCTGGTTATTCTCACGAAATGCAACTTTGCCGTCGGAGAAACCCCAGGTACGTTTTATCATTGACGTCTGCTGCGCCCTCTAATAGCTATCCAGAGGAGCAACAATTTGCCTTCTACTCAGAGTTTAGTAGATCAAAGGACTACCAAAACCAGTTCGGTCTCTCGCGCACTGCAATCTTCAACCAGGTCGAAGCCTCCTTGAAGCGACTTGGAACTACGTATATTGATTTATTGCAAATCCATAGATTCGACAGCTCGGTCCCCATGGAGGAGACCTTGAAAGCTCTCCACGACCTTGTGCAATCAGGTAAGGTCCGTTACATCGGCGCGAGCAGCATGTGGGCAACCCAGTTCGCCCAGCTTCAGTTTTGCGCTGAGAAGAACGGCTGGACTACATTCGTCAGCATGCAAGACCAGTACAATCTCCTTTATCGCGAGGAGGAGCGCGAGATGATTCGGTTTTGCAACGAAACCGGCGTGGGGCTCATTCCTTGGGCTCCTTTGTGCCGTGGACACCTCGCTCGGCCCCCTTCGAAAACGACGGCGAGAGCCTCTGCCGAGTCTGATCTCATTAGCGGAGGACATGGTACGTCCGAAGTTGACCTCAAGATTATCGGTCGGGTGGCAGAGCTCGCCGAGAAACATGAATGGCCGATGGCCCACGTGGCACTTGCCTGGATCAACAAGAGGGTTACGAGCCCCATTATTGGGTGCAGCAGCGTGTCAAGGCTTGACGAGGCGGTTGGAGGTGGCGGTAAAACCCTGACGGATGAAGAAGAGCGGTACCTTGAGGAGCTATATCAGCCGAGACCTGTCTGGGGCCATATTTGATCGAAGGGTGAGGCAAACTTACCTTGTGGCGGGCATATTGTCTATGATCACGTCCAGGCCGGTCGAATCTATCTCCGATGTAGACGAAATGTAGATAGATCTATATCTATCTACCTACTTCGAGGTCTGGTAGCAACTCTCCCTCTGACACATCATTCACCGATAGTATTAGTGCGCCCAGGCATGTGATCCCAAAGACGTTCAAGGCTCATTTCTCGCATTCCCACCTAGATGCCCTCTGAGGCATTGGGGTTCCCCCGGCCGGAGACCCCGCGCCGAGGCCGCGGCCGCCTGTAGCTGTCTTGGCCAATGAATGCACCCCAGCTCGGGACTCGTCGGAACGCATGCCGTCATCCAACACGAAGTCCCCTCGAAAACGCAGAGTAGCAAGCACGCCTGAGACAGCCGCCACGAACCCTACGAGAGCCCGATTTCTACGCCATTCCCGAGATCCCTTCGCAAGCGACAGTGGCCATGACAGCCCAGAAGATTTTTGCTAAGCGAAATCACCAAGCTCCACGCCCTGCAGGACTCCTTCCGCCACATTGGAAGGACTCTTGCAACCAACATCAAACAGAACCTTAAGAGCCTCCCCGACATCAACAACAACAACGCCAACAAGACTGCTGTGGGATACTGCAGCAGGAGACTCGCTTCAACGCTCACTCAAATCCTGACGGGCCAAAATGGCCCCCTGGGACGGCCCCAGCCCTACCAGCGGACCGTGCCAGCCAGCCACCAGCAGTCCTGCCCCGACATAGCCCGCTCGGCCAACGAACAACAACTGGGCCAAAAAAGGCAACACCTCAAGGGCCTCTCAGACCTATGGCTCCAAAGAAAGATGACAGGATCTCCCCGAGAGTCCCCGAGGAACAGCGAGCCACGACCCGTCTATGATCCATTAAGGAGTCATCAGGAAGTGTAAGCTCAATGATTCTGACATCACGAAAGTGACAAGAATCCCGACTGGCTACGCACTCACCCACAGGACCCTGGAGTCGCAGACACCATCCTCGCTTGGCACGTTACGCTATCCGCAGAGCTTAACGAAACAAACATCGAGCAACCGCAGACTTGGATCACGTCTGCGGTTCGGAACACTCCCAGGGCTCTAACGTCCTTTGAAAACCCCATCATCCAAACCAAGGATGTTATCGAAACGGAAGCCTGTTCAGTCACGGGTACCAAACCCACCCGACTCTCCTCGAAAGAACAGGCCGATGGAAAAGACACCAGGTATGTTCATTGCCGACAGGCATTGAAGTCGAAGCCTTCAGGCTCTTTGGAAGCTCAGAAGCTACGAGACTCAGCGGCGTGAGAGTCACCCCTCAAGCCCGACAGTGCCTCGACTAGCGCACGAGACGCTACACTCGTGACGAGGAGTATAATATGATTTGAATCATAATTTTGAATAAAAAAATTTATTATTGTATGTGTTGAGCGGGCTTCACTGCTTATGTGAACCCTGATTCATTACTTTGGCTGTGCCTGAGAGCTCTGAATACGTAGGGTAGGTGATATAAGTCTTGTGATGTGATTGATGATATCTCTATGGATTATCGCTACCCTCGTGAGTTAGATATACCTATTCGACCCACCGATCACGTAAGCTGTAATTCACGTGCTCTTGGGAGCTGTGAATCCGTGGCCACGGTGATCACGGGATCGGTGATCCCCTAACGGGATCACCGCCCTAGAGAGTTCCCTAGTATTGGTTCAACAGTATGTGACCTCTTGATTTAATATATGGAAAGTAGGATAAAGAGATAAATGAGGATAAATATTCCAGACTTATAGATATAATCCTTTCTTATAGTAATAACAAATATAAGTCTTACTGTTGAGAGGGCTTCACTGCTTATGTGAACCATGATTCATTGCTTTGGCTGTGACTGAGAGCTCTGAATACGTAGGGTAGGTGATATAAGTCTTGTGCTGTGATTTTATCCTCTCTCTCTAAATCACTACTCCCTACGTGAGTCAGATATACCCATCTGATTCACCGATCACGTAAGCTGTGATTCACGTGCTCCTGATAGCCGTGAATCCTAGCCCCGGTGATCACCATATCGGTGATCCCCTACCAAGATCACCACCCTAGGGAATCCCCTAA
>NW_021167463.1:0-22592 GCF_003724135.2 Verticillium nonalfalfae | reverse complement strand
CCCCCCCCCCCCCCCCCGGTCCGGTGCCTGAGTTGCAGTACCCTACCTGTTGTGCTGTACGTACATGCACCAGGGCTTAACCCCGACGACAAGCCTTCGCCAAAGGCTGACAGCTGTCTTTCTCAGCACCTCTCGGCCACTTTGCAGTTGTCAGTCGTCGGCCCAGCCAGGCACAGAGGCACGGCAACCCGCTTCGCATACAACCCGACCTTGTCTCCGTTGATCCACATTCGATGACCCTAGGCCTGTCAAGGGGGTTAACGCCGACCATCCAGTCGCCCTCTACGCCGCCTCCGAATGCCTACCACGTCAGGAAACAGGTACCCAGGATCAACGGGAGCACATCTACATAGTTACAGGCAAAAGTTTCGATGCCCTGCCAGGTATCTTTAGACCCTGCTTGTGGGGCACGCTTAGAAGGTACAACAGCTGGGGGTTCCATTTCTTGCACAAAATTATACCACCTTAATAAGGCTGGTCCATAAGCCAATGAGATACAGCTAAATTGCCAGGGCAGTCGATGGGGAAGTCGATGAATAATAAGCCCCCTAGTCGCCCCCCGGTCGGTACTGGTTGAATGGTCGAAACTTACCACATACCACTGTATGATGCTGCAACTGACTCGAGTGGGTATGCAACCACACAAATCAACCTTGCCTGGCGGTGCCTTGATCTCCTTGTGCCTGTTTGTGCCCATCCCAGCAACGCACTGCATTGCATTCCCCTGCACAGGCACCTCCTCGTCCCCGCCGTCCGTCTACCCGCTTTCCCCGACTCTTGGTGGCCGCCACCCCCCCCCCCCCGCCCTCACACTCCTCGGCCCCTCTCTACTCCCGCAAACAACCCAACAGAGCGCATGCCAGGTCAGCCCAGGCCCTCTGTGGCAACGATCCACCGGATAGACAGCCCCCCGCGGGCCACCCATCCATCCCGCCGTCACAACGGGCGCCACTGCAGCCCAGCCTGCAACCGGCCTTGGTGAGGAGGGAGAGAGGGGAGGGGGGGGAGGGCCCTCGCCAGCACAAGTAGTGTGGGGACGGAAGCAAAAACGAAGGGCTCTCTTCTCCCATTAGTGCGTATGACAACGGGGCATAGCTCTGTTCCACGATGTGCAAGCAGGCAACGCTGCCATGCTCGCTCCACGTTCTTGCACCCGCTAAACTTGTCCTTCGTACCACGAGGTAGATCCCACTTGGCCCCTGGTGGGCGCCCACAAAACCCGAACGGCGCCCGACGACGGGGTGACAGCTCCCTCATTGGGCCCCTATCCCTAAACTTCCAGGCCGCGGTACAGGTACCCTTTCTTGTCTCGTTAGATGAACCCACCCCGACCGGCAGCCCAGGGGGGGATGCGTGCCGGCATTGCCAAGATGCCAAGAGCGGCGCCGATTGTCACTCGTGCAGCGGTGCCGACGGGGAGGAGACCCTTCGGGTTGTTACACGCATATGCACTGATACGAGAACCAGATCCGCGGGCTCAAGCGTTTGTATTCCGTGTGTACCTGTGACCAAGCCTTGAGTCGAGCTAATGATTGCATAAGCTGCGATGCGTGGAAAGAGGAACGACACACCTCTCTGCCCAATCCCCCCTCTCCGTTACTGTCTAGCTAGGTGCTCCATGCGCCAGGTTGACTTGTGATCTCTTGTTGCTTCAACCCACTTTCCTCCAAGCCGACATACCGGTACGCCCCGCTCCCTAAATCATGGCACGAGAAACCTTGCCAATCCATGTTGAAGCATGGTGAAAGTTTCGTCTCGTCTACACAGCTGCGGCATACTCCGCCCCACTCAGCCGTCGACCTTTCTTTTCTTGCTCCCTTCCTCTCGAGCCTGCTGCGGCACGTCGGTGACTACCCCTTTATCCGGTACCACCTCAAGCCCAGCAACGATGGGGAAAGGGGTCAGAATCTGGCTGATGTCGCCCCACCACTCCTCTCCGAATCGCCGGTACCAGTCGACGGTGATCTTCAATCCTTCTTCGAAACTTGTTTTCTGTTCCCACCCAAGTTGGCGCAACTTGGTGCCGTCCACGGCATATCTGTGGTCGTTGAACGGTCTATCATGCGTGTACTTGACCCACTTCTTAAAGTCTTCCGGTTCCCCTTGTGAAATGTTCATCTCACGTAGCAGCTTACTGCACAAGTCGAGATTGGATATCTCATCATAGGATCCGACATTATAGATCTGGCCTATGTGGCCTTTGTGCAGGATCGTGTCGAAAGCGTCGGCGGCATCGCCAGCAAACAGGTACCGGCGCGTCGGGGTTCCATCTCCGTGGAGGACAACCGGCTGGCCGCGGTTCAGGAGACACGTGAATTTGGGGATAATTTCTGCCAAGTTAGCAGGACACCGGTAAGTAAGTTTCCAGCGTTGTCCCACGTACTCTCTGGGAATTGGTGTGGGCCATAAACGTTGTTACTGCGAACAATGATGACTGGCAACTTGAAGCTCTTCTGATACGACTGTACCAGCATCTCGGCAGCGGCTTTGCTTGCAGCATATGGGTTCGTCGGGGCCAAGATGCTCGACTCGAGCAAATCGTCGTCATCGTCCTTGACTTCTCCGTACACCTCGTCGGTAGAGACGTGAATAAACTTGTGGATACCAACACTTTTGGCGCTTTCGAGCAATACATGAGTGCCGTAGACATTCGTGTGCGTAAACCCATAGGAGTTGCCAAAGCTGAGATCGACATGAGATTGTGCGGCGAAGTGGAAAACGGTGTCAATGTTGTACCGCTTCAGGCAGTTGAGGACCTCGTTCGGATTTGTCACGTCGCCCTGGACGAAGGTGAAGTTGCTCCTTTCATTCAGCGCCCTCGTATTGTTGAGCGACGAGCAGTAATCGAGCTTGTCAAAGGAGATGATGTTGTAGGCGTCAGGGTAGGTCAGTGTCAAGTGTCGCACAAACCAACAAGCGCTGAGAGTATTAGCATGGTGCGACACCGGCCCGGTGGCTGGGTCTGGATCTAAGGACAGCACTCACATGAACCCAGCGCCGCCTGTGATCATGATGTTCTTGACATCACCAAGAGGCTCATACTTGGTGCTACCTGTGAGCAACGGCGCTTCCTTCCAGATGCCCCCATCCTCAAAGAACTTGCGATGGCTGTGGCTGTGGGCTGACAAGGCGTCACGCGTCAGCAAGTAAAGCGGACTACAATGTGTACTGAGCGACTCACCTGATGCGCCATTGGATTTGAGTTGTGTCATTACGAGGATGTTGAGGGTGATCCCGCGAGCCAGGATACTTCACGTTATCGCGTGTTGATATCAGGGTCAAGAGGGGCAGTGGTGTGGAGTGTTGCGCGAATGGGACGAAAACACAAGCGGATGAGAAGAGAGGCACTGATGTTGTAGCTCGTGAAATCCTTCAGACTCAATCGCAGGGCTGGGGCCGATGAAGAAGGTGTTGTTGGCGTCCTACTGTTGTTGCTTTTCGCCTCAGTACGTATTATGAGGAAGGTCAGGGTCTGACCCCCGCCTACGATGACCATGATCGTGCGTTGCGCCCAGCGGGGTAGTTCTGCTCACTCACCTATTCCTAGACGGGACAAAGGAAGATTTTCTCTTCTTGGTAGTCTACCAATAGACGAGCATACCGAATGAGTTGTACAGATGTTGGCGTTTCGTCTCGGGAAACAAGCTACGCCTCGCACGGAGCACGCACGTCCAGATGGCCTGTTGCAGGCAGGTGAAGGTGAAGCAAGGGAGGTTGCGCGTGCTGGCGGGCAATGTCTTGGCTGACTTCACGTAGCTGGTCAGAGCGTCTCTGTTATCGCTTTGATGATAGTGAATCGACGTGTTGAAAGATGGTGTATCGAGGATGGTGGGCGCGACCTGGCAGGTGCAGACGAGGTGTCTTGGCTTCTCCTCCCCCTCAAATACCATGGGAGCCTCTGAAGACTGTCGTCAGTAAGTTCAGTGAAGCCCTGGTCATTCTTTGACACGTCGTGGTCATCCACGCCAGGCACAATGTGCCCCTCGCATGGCCTTGTACATTTAATAATCTTGACAAGGCTAGAAAAGTTTCCTTGAATGTCTGGGGAATGGGGATCAGGGGCGGTCGCGCAAGTGCGGCGCTAACGAAGCAGGTGGGGGTCGCGACCCCTGGATCGTAAAGTTGACCTGCGACTGGCTTTGAAGTGACGGACACACACCAAGCGGTGGCCAATAGAGAACATGGTCCTAGACGCCCAGCTCAAAAGACCTGACACTCTCGGCGAGGAACACGCCTGCAAAACTGCATGTTGAGACATGGCATATTCAGCGTCCTGTTTGTGTGTTTTGCAAGCACAAAAGACAAAAATGGCCACATGACACTTTTTTTTGCCAGCCGTTGTTACCTGGCCAGTGCTGGGGTGACGCATTTCGCTTTGGAAGGTTCATGGAATGTAACCATGATCAGTAGTGAACACGACAGTTCATGAAACTCTCCGGGCAGATGGCATCCTCCGCCCCTCAATGATTTGTCGTTCCTTCAGATGCTAGGTATTTACTGCGGTTTCGATGCCATTGTGTGAAATGTATGAGGTCTGTATCGGAGTGTTCCGTCTGAACTTTACAGCAAGCGTCGTCTGACGGATGAACCTTACCATAGGTAGATAGGTAGTACTTGCAGGCGAGGCACATAATGGCGCGTGGATGGCTCCGCACATCTTCCTTTGAACGTCGTCATCCCTTGAGAGCAATTTCTCGTTCATCAAGGGTTCGGCGTCCAGCCACTGGGCTTGGGAGAAGGACCGCCGCTCGAACCGTCGCCCAACGGTGCAGAGAAGCTCAGGGTGATGATCGGACCGCGAATTCTAGCATGTCGGCGGCTCGAACAGAACAAGTCAATGTATATGCGGCTCCTTCGGGTCAATCACGGACAACGGGCTTGTTAGATTGGTTTCGTCGCGATGCACTGTTTCAGAGCACCAAGGACCGCCCCCGGGCTCGGACGCCGCTTCCCAGGTAGCTCCTGCCACCCGAATCGAAACCACCTAGCAGACAAGCCTTCTCAAGTCTGGTAGTAGCAGCCAATTTTGGAGTTTTTTGCTTTCTTTTGGAAGGCACCCCTGCCTCCCCCTACCTCTGGTTGGTCTGCCCATGCCCTTGTTATCGCGTTTGAGTCGTCCTAGCGCAGTCAGTAGCCAAAGCTTGGCTAGGTACCTAGGTGCCCACCTAAGGTGCCTAGATAGATCTTCACCTTTAGACCGCAGCAGTTAGAACACATTGCGTCGTACGAGACGTGAAGGAGCCTAATTCGTCTCAAAGTGCGAGTCTCGAAAGTTGTCTCTCCTGCTGATTTCAAAGCCGAGGAGTCATCCCGGTGGCTATCTAGTGGCTAGCCCGCACGTTGACAGCCCTGACCATCTCTCCTCCCTTCTAGCCTGTCCCGCATTCCTTCCAGTGTACGGCCTCTGGGACGCGCCCTTACACCAGGCACGACCAAGACGGCTCTTAGCCACCAACGGCTCGTACCAAGACGCGCGCGTTTCTACATCACAAAACTTGGAAAGCCTCCACCTCAGTGACCTCTGCTGCTCTAACTAACCCTCAGTCATTCTTTCGCCATGTCTACGCAGGCCGTCGCCATGGATCGAGCGCCATCATTTGGCTCGTCAGCCACCGAAACAGGCACAATAGATGAACGTGAAGGCCTGACCAAATCGGCCTCCTTGTATGGAGACGAGGAGGAAGGACAGAGAGGTTCCGTCGATCACACCGACGACGATGATGGCCTGCCAGACGATCATCTGCTTGGCTCCAGGTCTGAAAAAACACAAGAACAGCCAGCCAGCTCTCGGATTGCGCTCCTATGGATGCTCATCAACACTTTGGCAACTATCTGCATTGTGAGAGATCCAGAGCTGTTTTCTCTCTAATCATGACACTAACGCAGTGCGTTAGGTCTTCACGAACAAGGCCATCTTCTCAGATCCATCATTGAAACTTTGCCAGTTGACGTTTGCCGCCTTCCACTTCTTCGTCACCTGGCTTACACTGCACCTTCTCTCCCGACCTTCTCTTGCCCTGTTCGTCCCCCGGCGAGCTTCGATCAAGACATTGATCCCTTTGTCTGTGGCAATGTGCCTGAACGTCATCCTTCCCAACTTGTCACTCGCCTTCTCCTCGGTCACTTTCTACCAGCTCGCCCGCATTCTTCTGACCCCGACTGTGGCACTTATGAATTTCGTGCTCTACCGGGCCACCTTGCCTCGTGCTGCCATGGTCGCCTTGATCCCGGCGTGCCTTGGCGTCGGCATGGTCTCTTACTATGATACACGACCTACATCGGATGCTGCAATCAACAGCACGTCTGTGCTTGGTGTTGTTTTCGCCTTTTCAGGCATTTTCGCCTCTTCACTCTACACGGTCTGGATCGCCAGCTATCACCGCAAGCTTGAGATGTCAAGCATGCAGCTGCTGCACAACCAGGCGCCGATTGCTGCCTTTCTACTTCTATACGCTATTCCATTTGTGGACAACTTCCCAGTATGGTCAGAGGTGGCCCTTCCGCGGTGGATTCTCATCTTGATTGTGCGTTGTACATGTCTCGTCCCGGACCCTTTACAAGAACTAACGAAACCCGCAGTCTGGCCTTTGTGCCTCTCTCATCAACATCTCCCAGTTCTTCATCGTTGCTCAGACTGGTCCTGTCTCGAGCACAGTGGTGGGCCACGTCAAGACGTGCACCATCGTGGCCTTGGGCTGGATGCTCTCCGGACGAAGTGTTGACGATAAATCTATTTTCGGCGTTCTCATTGCCATTGGAGGCATTCTTGCGTAAGCGAACCTCCGCGCCTAGCTCCAAGTACGTTTGAGTCTTAACATGATACAGGTATTCTGCGGTGATGCTCGAACATAAAGCCAAAAGCTAGTGTCGTGTCCATCTGAGTGCCACATCGACAAATTGTGGTCTGGCAGGCACTCGTTGATTGTAAATACCCCGACAGGTGGAGTTAGAGAGGACCATTGGTTTCTTGGGCAGGCGAACTGCAGGGGGGCGTCTGAAAATGGCGTTCACGATCGAATATTTAGTGTTCAATGGTTGAACCAAGACTAGTTCAGATAGTAGCAACGCCATCGGGTTGAGACAAGCTCTTCGCGTGTTTCGCGATCATGGGCCTGAATGACCGAGACACTGCCGTACATCTCGTGTCGAAAGCTTGCAATACGTCATACGAGACTCGTAGGGGTATTTGATTTACAGGTTGAACCTCTTACGGTCCTTCTCCATCTTGCCCTTCCACTCCCACTGCAGGGCATCTTCGCCCGCGCTGCCGGCGCGGCCGACACCCTTGTCGACTCTCCGCAGCTTGAGGGTAAAGCGAGGTCCGACTTCCTGGCACTTTTGTTAGACAATGTCTTTCGGAGAATGTTCCGAGGAATACTCACTTGCAGGCCAACCCTGATGCCCTCGACGCCCTCGAGGTCCTTGCCCTCGGCGGTCGTGATGTTCTTCTCGGTCGTGCGCTTGTCACGGAAGACGTAGCGGTGGCGGCGCCAGAAGAGATAATCGCGCTGGTTGTGTACCGTCAAGACCTGGCGGCCGACAAACTCGGGCTGTGGTGGGAAACTAAGGGGGGGGGTGGCGCATTCATGTTAACAACTACTCTTCCGGCAGATGACTATGACCAGCAGCAGGGCGCGGGGACTTACAGTGTCTGGAAGAGCTTGGCCGTCAGCATGCCAAGGGGGGTCTTGAAGTTGTTGAGCAGCAGTTCCGGGTAGTGGTTGGTCGGGTTGCCGTGGCCGGGCAGCTTCTTGCCCTCCATAAAGTTGGTGACGGAGAAGGTAAAGGTTGGGCCAGAGGGGAGGTGGACGACAGTCAGGCCAGTGAGGACCTTTTGGTCCTCGCGCAGCATGACGACGGCGGTGTACTCGCGATTGGCGGCGAAGCGGCTGATCTCGCGGAGAGAGTACTTGTGGCCGTAGTGGTGTTGGGTGCGGCGGATGTAGTTGGAGTTGGGGAAGAGGGTGCAGAAGATGTCGGCCTCGTGGTGGAGGGTCGAGTTGAGGGATGTCGTGATGAGGATCTTGGGAGGCGGCGGCGGGATGTCTGTGAAGAGCGTCGGGAACTTTGTCGACAGCGAGGAGGGGGTGAGGTCAAGGTTTGTGCTGGTGGTCGAGGGTGCCATGCTGTCGTCGCGTTTCGCGCGCTTCTTCTTCTCCTTCTTCTCCTCGAGCTTGGCCTGCCGTTCCTCATCGTCCTCGTCACCCGAGTCAAGCATGCTGTCGTTGTCATCATCTTCGTCGTCTTCCTCCTCATCGACCTCCATCGCCTCATTGGCAGCCCGCTCCTCCTCTTCGAGTCTCCGCCTCTTGAGCTTCTCGACGTCGACAATGGCGCCCAGACTGTCGTCGTCGACATCGTCCCACACTCGCTTCGTCTCGAGGGTCTGGGGCTTGTTTTTGGCGAGTCGGGCTTCGCGAAGCTCAGGGTTCTTGGCCTCCTCTTTCCTGCGGCGGTGTCGCTCCTCATGTCGCTGCTTGTCCTTGACCTTCTTGTCTTCGATGAACATCTGCTTGCGCCTCATCTTGTTGCTCGTCTTCATGGACAACGAGGCCCCGGAGGACCGGTTGCCGGCTTTCTGTGAACCCATCGTGTCGGATTGCCTGCAGTCTATCGAGGTGCGGTGGCCGTCTGAACTTGATTCGTACACGCAGCGAAGTCTTTCTTCAGGCCCTTGAAGAAAATCGTAGGCTGGGCCAGAGAAATTTTAGCGGGGCTCTCCAACATGCTTCGCATTAGCGGGGAGGGCCCTTTTCAGACCTTGACTAGGATGCAGCCAGTGACGAGGGGGGGAGGGGATAGCACCCCCTGCGAAAATGCTCATGTCAGATTCCGAGGAATTGCCGACATGGCATCGCGGGGCTTGCAGGCAAAAGCCCAGGCCAAGGGAACAAGCGATTTTCGTTACGGGTAGTGACGCTCCACGTCAGATCAGGGTAAGGTAGACGCGCAAACACAAAACGAAGAGTCACACGCCTGCAGCAGCCGTCCCGTTCAAACCCCCAATTGAAGCTACCCACCCCCTCTGTCGTTCATTGCCCTACAGCGAGCAACAGCCAGCGACCAGCAGCCAGATGCCTCACTGCTCCAAGTGTGGCCAGGGCCGATGACTCACCCACAGCCTGTTACCCCCCCATTCGTCTAGCTCTAATGAAGCTCCTTCGCCTTCTCACCACCCCACCACGCACCACTTCAATTCGTTCCGCTCCTAGCTTCTGCGAAGTTCGGCAGGCCACTTTTTTCTACCCCTCCCCCTCTTCGTGCTCGCGGCGTCTCTTTTCGTCCACAGCCCACCATACCCGAACACAAGTTCTGGTCTCCCGCAAGAACCAGAAAGATCACGACAAGATGTCTTCGACCGCCACCACCCTCAAGGGCCAGCCCCTCGACCGCCCCGTGCTCGATGCCCTGCTGCGTCGTCGCATGTTTTTCACCCCCTCCTTCGAGATCTACGGCGGCGTCGGTGGCCTCTTCGACTACGGCCCTCCCGGCTGCGCCCTGCAGGCCAACATTATCGATGCTTGGAGGAAACACTTTATCCTCGAGGAGGACATGCTCGAAGTCGACTGCACCGTCCTGACCCCGCACGACGTCCTCAAGACCAGCGGCCACGTCGACAAGTTTGCCGACTGGATGTGCAAGGACCCCAAGAACGGCGACATTCTCCGCGCCGACCACTTTGTCGAGGACGTTCTCGAGGCACGCCTCAAGGGTGACAAGGAGGCCCGCGGTCAGAAGGTCGAGGAGGTCGACGACCCCACCAAGAAGAAGAAGCGCAAGCAGAAGACGGAGGCCATCAAGCTGGAGGATGCCGTCGTCCAGGAGTACGAGGAGGTTCTGGCCAAGATTGACAACTACAACGGCGAGGAGCTCGGCGAGCTCATCAAGAAGTTCGACCTCCGCAACCCCCTCACCGGCGTCCAGCCCTCGCCCCCCGTCTCCTTCAACCTCATGTTCCAGACCGCCATCGGCCCCAGCAGCAACCTTCCCGGCTACCTGCGTCCCGAGACGGCCCAGGGCCAGTTCCTGAACTTCGCCAAGCTCCTCGAGTTCAACCAGCAGCAGATGCCCTTCGCCTCGGCGTCCATCGGCAAGTCCTACAGGAACGAGATCTCGCCCCGTGCCGGTCTCCTGCGTGTGCGCGAGTTCCTCATGGCCGAGATTGAGCACTTTGTCGACCCCGAGGGCGGCAAGAAGCACCCCAAATTTTCCGAGGTGGAGAACGTGGAGCTCGCCCTCCTCGCGCGCGACGTCCAGCTCGCCGGCAAGACCGATATCAAGCACGCCACCATTGGCGAGGCTGTCAGGACTGGCATGGTCGACAATGAGACGCTCGGCTACTTCATCGCCCGTATCGCTCTCTTCCTGAAGAAGATTGGTGTGGATATGTCCAAGGTTCGCTTCAGGCAGCACATGCAGAACGAGATGGCGCACTACGCCACCGACTGCTGGGATGCTGAGCTCCTCACCTCGTCTGGCTGGATCGAGTGCGTTGGCTGTGCCGACAGGAGCGCCTACGACTTGACCGTCCACGCCAAGAAGACCGGTGCCCCTCTCATTGTCAGGGATCGTCTGGATGAGCCCATTGTCCGTGAGCTCTGGGAGGTCGAGGTCGACAAGAAGAAGTTTGGCCCCAAGTTCAAGAAGGACGGCAAGACTGTTGAGGCTGCCCTCGAGGCCACCTCGCAGGAGCAGCGTGAGGCTCTCGCCAAGCAGCTGTCTGAGAAGGGCAGCCTCGAGCTCGAGGTTGCTGGCGTCGCGGACGGCAAGGTTGAGATCAGCAAGGATCTCGTGACGATTGAGTTCCGCAAGAAGGTCGAGAACACGAGGGAGTACACCCCCAACGTCATCGAGCCCTCTTTCGGTATCGGCCGCATCCTCTACTCGCTCATTGAGCACTCCTACTGGACCCGTGGCAGCGATGGCGGCGACGAGGCCCGCAGCGTAAGTGCAAAATGGTCACTCGCTTGTTGACACGAACATGTTTTTCTAACCAGTCTCTAGGTCTTGTCCTTCCCCCCGACGGTCGCGCCTACCAAGGTTCTCATCGTCCCCCTGTCGGCCAACAAGGCGTTCAAGCCCTTTATTCAGAAGATTTCGCAGAAGCTCCGCAAGGTCGGCGTCTCCAGCCGCATCGACGATTCGTCGGCGACCATTGGCAAGCGCTACAGCCGCAACGACGAGCTCGGCACCCCTCTCGGCATCACGATCGATTTCCAATCTGTGCAGGACTCGACCTACACTCTGCGTGACCGTGACTCGACCAAGCAGGTGCGCGCTGACGAGGATGCCATTGTGGCAGCCGTTCTGAGCATCGTCGAGGGTTCGAAGGAGTGGAAGGACATTGAGGCTGAGCTGCCGGCGTTTGAGGGCCAGGAGGTCGACGTTGCCGTCCGCTAAAGATACCTAACCCACTTGAGACGGTGGGGGTGCTGATTTGATTTTCTTCTTCTATTCGGAGCCCGTGGCGTGTGCCGGAATGGCTGACTATGGAAATGGAAATGGGAAACGGGGAAATGATAGGACCAGGCTCCGTGTGCAGCGAGGAGGGTGTGCCGGCATGAAGCGGCTCTCTACTCTGCATTAGACGTTGCGTATCGAAAAAGTGTCATAGACGCATAGCAGTGAATTCCGGCATGATGGACGTCTTGTTCAGGCAGAGTGCGTGACGTGCCGTGCCCATCACGTTCCCATGGGCCCCCGCGTTCATGCACATGCGACGACGATGGGGCCGATCACAAGCCGCCTCCCCTCCAACTGACATGAAAGCCCGCCCAAAGGCACGGCTCGTCATCCCGCGCGCGATCCCGAAAGCTGATGATGCTCGTCGACCAGCGGGCTGATATCCTAGCGCATCGTCATAAGGCCACTCTGGTCGCTCTCCTTCTCTCTCTCTCTCTCACACACACACACATACATACACCCGAACATATGCACGGGGGCGATCGTAATAGTCGGCTAGCATCGCCCGGGCGCGGTCCGAAGCAGGGATGGGGGCGGCAGGCAGGCAAGCCGGCGCGCGGGGCGATCTGTAACAAGCTCCGGACATTCAGAAACGGGCCTCATATGGCTGGGCATGGGAGGGCCAAGAGCTTGCGCGGGTCGTCATGGGCTGATGATGACGGAAGCGAACAGAGAAGGGAAGAGAAGGGAGGGAGAGGGGGCGGGGGGGGGGGGGGGGCAGGGATCGTGGAAGGAAACGAAATCTGACGTGCGTCCAACTATGAAACGCAAGGAGCGGTGGCTTGGAATGTCGAGGAGGGCATGACTTCCGCCCGCGCGCGTTCACGCGGACACATACTCACACATTGTGGTCTGACGTTTGGCTGGCGGGGTGTGGCTGGTGAGACCGTATTTTCGTCGATGCTTTGGTGGTTTGCGTTTTGGCTTGAAATCAGCATGCACAGATTGGGCAGAGTATCACGAGCATTGGCCCAGGAAACAATATGCAGGCGACTTTCTAGAAGCATTCTGAGAATGATCTGTCTTTCCTTTGCTATCCTGGGACTTTGCCGTCGCCACGCTTCGTGCCTTCTGCAGGCCTTCTACATGAGCCATCGTTTTGAAGAGAAGCTTTGCCGAGCAAGATGCTCCGTCCGTCGTCTGTCAGAGACCACGGCGCCACACGCGACTCCCACCCAACACGAAACCCAATCAAATGGACAGCGCCTAGTTCAGCAGGGGTGAAACATGCTAGAGGCAAGCGGACGAGTGGCTCGGCGTGTCTGGCGGCGGGTGGAGATGGAGGGGGAAGGGAACGGAGAACGGGGGCGCGGCGCGCGGCCAAGCTGAGATGCGACGCTGCGGCCCCTTTGCCCTTTCGAGGTTTGCCTTTTACCTTTCACCGTAGAAGGGGTGTAGCGGGCAGGTGCTGAGTGGCCTTGGGGAGGCTTGGGAGGGCATCAGGTGTCAGGGACCGTGTCTGGATCTCCGGCGTCGAGACGAACGCCCCCCTTCGGAAATCTGTGCTGTCAAAATCGAATTGAGGCTGACGAGAAAGCAGAATGGCACCCTAATCCGCCTCGATGGGGGCAGAGTCTATCCTGGGAACCCCATTGCTCAGCTGTTTTCATTGCTCGTAGCCGTTGATGTCTGATCGCCTTGATTTTTCCCCTTCACCCTTCACCCTTCACCCTTCACCCCTCATCCTTCCTTCCCCTGGAGGCTGGACCGTCCCGAGGCAGCATGACTCTTGTCACAGGTGTCGATTTGATCATGGCATAGGCTTGGGCCGTGGGCCTGGAGGTGTTTCTGGCCTTTTGTTGACTGGATCGGCAGGCGATCAACTGCATACTGCTAGTCGGTATCATAGGCGAGACAGACAACTGGCGGCAGGAAGTCTCATTGTGGCCGCAATTTGTGCAATCATGTCCTCACTCCCGTCTCGCCTGGCCTGGTCCTGGGCATGCTACCAGTCTTCAGAGTCAACAGGCGCTGAGCAGTCAGCAGCCACCGCCGGCCATCGTTGACCTCTCACAGCCGAAGAAGACAATTGTTTCCCGCTTTTACGGTTCAGGAGACAGTGCCCGCCCGGCGTTGTCTCGTGGGGAACCGGCATCGACCCTGTTTCTGCCCAAAACCTGGCGCAGGATGGTTCAGGGGGGGGGGGCAGTTTTGAGATGCAAGTAGTTGGATAGTGCAAGTAGAGACAGGAACACAGTAAACTCCCTTGAAAGATGGCCTCAAAGTGGTCCGGAAGAGAAGCACGAGGGCTGTCGACCACACTGTATCACTACAAGCATGCCCTGGAGAACGCCACAGGACCGCTAAAACGACCAGGGCCGCGACCACACCACCACCCTGCGATGGCCCGGACACATCTTTCCCCTCCAACGTCCTTCCATTTCAGCACGGGAGTGGATCTCTAACCATCGCCCAACTGGTGTAAGCTGTGACACCAAACAGTTGCAACAGAACCAGCGGCGGCTTCGCTGTCATTTGGACCTTTCTCCCCCTCCCAGAAACACGTCTCTACTTCTCATCCTCTTCGTCCCTCTCGCCCTTTTCCCAGTCTCTTGCTGCCACGTCGCGCTGTGAGCAGTCTCGAAATCGCGGGGGTCTGCGACGAACGGCTACGGAACGGAAACCCACTAGAATCACCGCCAGCGCCTGCGCCAGCACCAGGACCAGCGATCGCCGCCAGAACCTGGCAGACCCACGAGAAGCGAGATCGTCCGCCGCACGCTCTATCTATCCCTTGACAGCTTGCCCGGCCATTCTCAGCCCTCTTGCCATCGAGTCGTACAGCGGTTGTACGTCTCCGAACCGTACAACCCACCAACACAAAAGGGCCAGCTTCAGTTGCCTTTGCGTTCGACATCACGAAGACCCCGACCCAAGGGCCCTCGACGACAGAGCCGACCCTTTTGATTCCGCCTCGAACCAACGCTGTGCGCGGGCATAATCATCGAGGCAATCGAGGCAGACTTGCCTCGTCTGCATCGCATGCTGCTTTGCCACGACGCCCACAAAAGCCTCCGCTGCCTCCCCACCTGTACTCTTCGTCGTTGAAGGAAGACGAGAGTAGAGAATACGCGAGGAGGGACGATAATCCCTAGCAGCACAAAGAACCCGAAGCGATCGGACGGCCGATGTATCCCGGCATGGCTACACAAAGAAGGTACGAGAGACACCCACTGTCAAATCACCGGACTGCAACCGGTATGCACTTTGCAATCTATCTCCCCGATATTGCCTCCTTTGCCTTTGCCTTTGCCTTTGCCTTTGCTCTGTGCCCTCCCCCCCTCGTCTTGCTCGACTCGCTATGAGCTGCTCCGTCAGGGCCTCCTCGTTGAGGGCCCTCGGTAGGTCCCTGGCGGGCCTGCTGAAGAAGCCAGGGATCGACCTGCTGAAGAGGCCAGGGACCGACCTGCTGAAGAACGGCCCTGGCACAGCACATGAGAGTTAAGGCTGGTTGACGAGTGGGGTTCATTTCAATTCACACCCCTACAGTGGAAGCCGCGCTCGACCCCTTCTTTCCCTCCCACGCCCGCTACCAATCCCACTCCTTCTTGCCTGCCTCGCCCACTAGGTACCGGTGCTGCCCTGGGTTGCCCGATCTCCAACCGACCACGGCCAATTCACCTGACTGCCTGACCTCCTGAATGCTCTTCCCATCATCATCTCCCTCTCTTGTCTGTCGCTGCACTGCTGCCTTCTTCCCCCCTTCACCGAGTCTGCTGCAGATTCATTCGTCGAGGCGGTCGCAGGCTTGCAGCTAGCCACAACTCGATTCATTGCCCGACTTGTCTCTTAACCTTTTCCCCCCTACCTGTCATTCTCTACCGCCTGAGCCGAAATCCCCCCCCCCCACCCACCGCCCCTTTGCCTCGCCTGCGCGCATATGCCGACCGACCATGGCTAACGACCGCAGCGTCTACTCGTCCGGCCAGTTCATGAACCCAGGACCGGCCCCGAGACCTCCCACCGACAACAGACCCAGACTCGCCCTCACCCCCAATGCCAACCTCCCCGGTAGCATGGCCAACATGGCCATCTCCCCCATCCGGAGCACCACCACTTCGACCTACACCGGGTCTACCATTTCTCTGCCCATCGCACGTCAAAACTCGAGCCAGACCGATGGCATGGGCGGCGTCGCCATCAGGAAGGAGGGTTGGGCACAAGTAAAAGAAAGCAAAAACTTTATCAACCCCTGGAAACAGAGGCTACTTGTCCTCCGCAAAGAGTCGCTCGACTTCCACAAGACGGAGGGCGGCAAAGTCGCCTACACACTATACCTCAAAGATGTCGTCAACGTCGGCCGAGTCGAGGCCGCAGGGACCATCTTTGAGATCAAGAGGAACCCCAACGGGTCGTCCAACAGCCCCGGCGAGGACGACGGACAGACCAAGACGCTGCAGATCCGAGTCAAGAGCGACGATGATCTGTATGAATGGATCGACCTCATCTACGGCGCATGCCCTGGTATGGGCGGCGTCAGCAACCCCACCAACTTCTCCCACGCCGTTCACGTCGGCTTCGATCCCCAGACTGGCGAGTTCGTCGGCCTGCCACCCGAGTGGTCGAAGCTGCTCAACTCATCCGCCATCACAAAGGAGGATTACGAGCGCAACCCGCAAGCTGTCTTTGAGGTCCTCGACTTCTACTCCGACCTCACGAAGCGTGCCGGCAATCCCCAACAGTACTCAAGCCTCACACCCACGCCGCCCGTGTCCAGTCAGCAGAACAAGCAGCTTGGCTACGGCAATGCAGGCGCCGGCGTCGCGCCCCCTCGCCCGATGCCCCCCTCGCAGCCGCAGAGACAGCCTAGCTACAACACGCAGGCCTCGCCCCAGAGCCAGAGGAAGCCATCAGCGTCAGATCAACAAGACCAGATGCAACGTCAGCAGATGCAAATGCAGGAGACCCGTGATCGGGAACTTCAGCAGCGTGACCAGCGTGACCGAGATGCCCAGCGCATGCGGCAGATGGAAGCACAACGGCAGCGTGAGATTGACGAGGCGAACCGTCGTGATCTGGAAGCCTACAACGCAGCCATCCCCAAGACCAAGGTCCCGATGGCCCAGCAAGAGCTCGGCGGCTACGGAGGTGGTGGCTCTTCCTCCCCGTCTCCGGCGGATCGGTACAACCCTTCCAGAGCCGCACCGCCGGCGCCGAAAGCCAGCAACCAGCAGGTCGGCAGCCTGCGTGCACAGCGTCCCGCCCCCTCTCCCCCCACGGCCGGCTCCACACGGCCGCCCCTCAGCTCGCAGCAGAGCTCCAGCTCTCTGCGAGATCCCAACCAGGCCCAACGAGCGCCGCCGCGACCTGACCCGAACCAACAGCGTTACCCGAACGGCAGCTCAGCCTCGCAGCCCCGGCAGAACGGCCCCAGCCAGGCCCAGGCTCCGTCACGCCTCCCCGCGCCTGTGAAGCCCTTGAACGTCAACAAGGCTCCAGCGCCCCAGCCGTCGGACGGCGTCAAGGCTGCCGAGGCGGCCTTGTCTGCAAAGCCCCCGGCATCCGAGCGCAAGCAGGACGTGCGCATGTCCACCATGTCCGAGGGTGAGGTGATGGCCAAGCTCAAAGAGGCTGTTTCTAAGGACGACCCCAACCTGTCGTACTCGAAGCAGAAGAAGATTGGCCAGGGTGCCTCAGGATCCGTCTATGTCGCCAAGGTTAAGGAGACGGCCCAATCGCCTATTGCCCGTGAACTTTTGCGGTCGCAAGGTCTCAAGGCCCAAGTCGCCATTAAGCAAATGGACCTCGCACACCAGCCGAGGAAGGAGCTCATTGTCAACGAGATTATGGTCATGAAGGACAGCCGACACCGCAACATTGTCAACTTCCTGGACGCGTTTCTACGCAACAACAACTCGGAGCTGTGGGTTGTCATGGAATTTATGGAGGGCGGTGCCCTCACGGATGTGATTGACGGCAATACGAGCATCAGCGAGGAGCAGATTTCGACCATCTGCCTCGAGGTAAGACGATGCCATTTTGATGCGGGAGGGAACACAGCTGACCAGTTCAGACGTGCCGTGGCCTTCAGCACCTTCACTCGCAGAACATTATTCACCGTGATATCAAGAGTGACAACGTGCTTTTGGACGCCCGTGGTAACGTGAAGATTAGTGAGTTCATACAGACCCCTTTCTCTGCCCCTCGCGGAGCAATGGCAGATTACTGACCGCGATCAATGTAGCCGACTTTGGCTTCTGCGCCAAGCTCACAGAAAGCAAGTCGAAGCGTGCGACCATGGTCGGCACGCCGTACTGGATGGCACCCGAGGTGGTCAAGCAGAAGGAGTACGGCCCCAAGGTGGATATCTGGTCGCTAGGCATCATGGCCATCGAGATGATCGAGTCGGAGCCGCCGTACCTCAACGAAGAGCCGCTCAAGGCGCTGTATCTCATCGCGACGAACGGTACGCCGCGTCTCAAGAAGCCGGAGAAGCTGAGCAAGGAGCTCAAGGCCTTCCTGTCGGTATGCTTGTGCGTGGACGTCATGAGCCGTGCTTCGGCGGAGGAGCTGCTGCTGCACGATTTCCTCAAGCACGGATGCCCTCTGTCGAGCCTCGCGGATCTCCTCGCCTTCAAGAAGACGGCCAAATAAGGCGGCGACCGGCGGCGGACGGGCACAGAGCGGAGAAGATGATGATGGTCATGGCCGTGACCGTTGTTTTACTTGGGGGCCCCTGAATTGGTTTGGATTACTGCGGGATTGCGTGACGAAATAACTTACTAGATGACCACGTCGGGCGTTTCGTGGATCTACGGAGGTGGTTGAAGGGGGAGAAGACGCCCCATGACAGGAGGAGCAGAGGAGAGAGAGAGAGAGAGAGAGAGAGAGAGACAAGGACAAGGACAAGGACAAGAAGCGCTGAGAAGCAGAGAAAGGGGTTTTCGCCGACGTCACGGCGACGGGTAATCGGTAGAAACGGCAAGGCGCCAAGCCCGAACACGGCGCGTGGTTTTGTGCCGAACAGCGACGGGGCAATGGCCAGGACGGACGACGACCGTGGTCGCGGCGGCTATGGTGGCGGTCACGGTCGTGGTCGTGGTCGTGGTCTGCGCGGACGAGTGTGCATAAGGGACAGGTCTCTCGACAGAGGGGGCACTGCTGCAAGCGAGCGATTGGCCTTGGGCAAGGGAACGAGTTCATAGGAGTGCTCAATGAAGCGGAATGATCATAGCATGGAATGACGAGGTCGGCATGATGCTCGGCGACACTCTCGCTCGTGTCGTGTGATGGGACTCGTTCGTGTGATGGGACTCGTGTCGTGTGATGGGACTCGTGTCGTGTGATGGGACGGATAGGAAGGGCAGAAAGGCAGAAAGGCAGAAAGGCAGAACGGCAGACAGTGCTGTGGAATCAGCCCTGTGGCCCCCGATCCTGCCATGTCTGCCGGGGGGTTTCGCGGGCCGTGATGAGTTGGATCGCTACACGACCAAGGTGCACGTAGCGTGGAGCACGCAGCAGGATGTGACGCGTAGGCTTTGTGTTGGGTCTCCTACAAGACGGACGACGAGGAAGACACGGACGACGAGGAAGACGAGGCCCGACGATAGTGGAGGGCTGGTGCGGGGCCGGGCTGGAGGAAGCCGAGCGATTGGTGTGGTGTGGTTCGGGAAAAACGCGAGGTCTTCAGCGCAAGCGGCCAGCCACACGAGGTGAAATACGAGGTGTCCCCTCGTACCACCCGGGTGCCCCAGCACTTGTACCTACCTGTACCTACCTGTATCGCGCCTGCTCTGCTGGCTGCCGATGGCGAATGCTGCTGTTGCACTGCTCTCTCATTCTCGTTTCCCCTTCCCCTTCACTGCATCGAACCATCTCATCAAAGGCAAAACCACTTGATTCGTCAACGGGTGTTTTCCTCCCCACGGCTTTTCTCTCGCGCCGGATCAGGGCTTCTTCTGCGTTTGGTGACGCCTTTGTTCTCGCTGCTGTCACTGGCTCTCCAGGGGTGGGACGGCCAAAGCAACATTGAGTGGTGTGTCGCCCACCGACACCACAAGCAGCACAACCACAGGAGGCCCGAGGGGATTTTTCTTCTTCTTGGAGGAGCAGCCATGTCGCCCAGTCCGTCAGCCGGCTCGGCGACGCCCATCACGCCGGGCACGCCGGCCGCTTCGCGCGGGAGCTCGAGGCTGGGCGCGACGGGGGCCGAGACGGGACCTGCTGAGGCCGACGTGGACATGGAGCTGGATCTGGATCTGGAAGCCGGCGGCAGCGGCCCAGCGGGCAGCGGTGGTGGTGGTGGTGGTGGTGGTGGCTCCACGGGCAGAGGCGCAGGCACGCCGGCTTCGGGCACAGTCGTGTCGAGGCGATCGCATCCCAAGTCGAGGACGGGATGTCGGACCTGCAAGAAGAGGAAGATCAAGGTGGGTGTTTTTTTTTTCTCTCTCTCTCTATCTCTTGCGGTTGTTCCTTTGCCTGGCTTGGCGTGGCTTGGCTGCGGCGGTTTGCATTTGATGGAACGGCGGGGGCGATGCCTCTCGGGAGACTCGGGTATCTCGGGTTGAGGGCATCGTGGGATGGGTTGGTGACCTTCCTTGTCTTGTTGACGTGACACCTCATGGCTTTGCGACGACTTTCTTCTCTTTGATCTTCTCTTAATCCTTCTTTCGAGTCTAGACACTAACACAAGTAGTGCGACGAACACAAACCGTCCTGCCGCAACTGCATCAAACATGCCGTGGCCTGCGACTTTCTCCAGACCCATGCCACGTCGACGTCGGCGCCGCGTTCGCCATCGTCGTTCGACTTTGCCGGCAACCCTGGCAACGGCCTGTCGACCTTCACAGACCTCAACATGGTCGACCTCGAGCTCATCCACAACTTCACGACCTTCACCTATGCCACCCTCGGCTCCGATCCGCAGGTGCGGCAGATGATGAAGACGACGGTCATCCGCATGGCCCTCGACTGCGAATACATCATGCACACCGTCCTCGCCGTCTCGGCGCTCCACCTCTCCCACTATCGCCAGGCGCGCGCCGACTTTTACGTCACCAAGGCCATGCAGCACCACCAGGTCGGGGCCCGCGTCGCCATTGCCCTCATGGGCGGCGACCTCCACAAGGAGGACTGCGAGCACCTCCATCTCTTCTGCCTCCTCACCCTCTTCTACGCCCTCGGCTCCCCGCGCAAGTCCTCCGACGACTCCCTCCTCATGGGCCAGGGCGCCTTCCCCAACTGGATCTTCCTGCTGCGCAGCCACGAGCCCATCATTGAGCGCCTCGACCCCCACAACTACACGGGGCCCCTGAGCCCCGTCTTCGCCCTCGGCCGCGAGCGCTGGCACGTCGTCAACAGGTGGGAGCAGCAGCTCCCCGGCCCGCCGCTCCTCGGCGAGCTCAGCGCCCTCGTCACCAAGGCCGTCACCGACCCGGACCTGCTCCACACGTACAGCTTCGCCATCGAGCACCTGCGCCGCGTGCTGACGCTGCTCGTGGCCAACGGCGACAGCGCCATGGGGCCCGCCGTCCGCCTCGAGGGCTGGGACGTCATCATGTGGAAGTGGCAGGTCGCCAAGGATTTCCTGCCGCTGCTGCAGGGGGCCAATCCGGCGCAGGAGGCCGTCGCCATCTTCGCCCATTTTCTCATCCTCATTAAGAAGGTCGAGGACCAGTGGTGGCTCGAGGGCTGGTCGACCCATCTCATGGGCAAGGTGTGGGAGAAGCTGGATCAGGAGCACAGGCTGTGGGTGCAGTGGCCGATAGAGGAGCTGGGATGGGTGCCGCCTTAGGTTCAATCTGTTCTGTTGCCTTCATTGTGACTCCAGGTGAAAGTCCGCCAAGTGTATGAACGGATGCTGTAGCTTGCCTTTCGCTGGGATTAAAAAAAACCCTGACAGACACAACATGCCTATTCTATCCGTCCCCAGCTCCAGATGTTGAGTCCAACCTTGACGCCCTCTTTCACGGGCAGTCCGGCGTGCCACGACTCGTCCCAACCCCGCCTGCTCCCGTCCGGCCGAAAGTTCTCCCAGTACACAGCATTGCCGGGGATCACCTTGAACACGACGCCCTCTCTCCTCGCCGCCTGCGTCTCTCCGTCCGCCGCACCCTCCTCGCCCTCGCCCTCGCCCTCGCCCTCGCCCTCACACTCGACAAACCGACACCAAGACCCGCGCCGCGCCGCGAGCCGCGGAAACGCGGTGCCCCCGCCAACGACCCCCTCGCCCGCGACCCAGGCCATGACGCTGCTGACGCGGCTCCACCCGCCGCCGCTCGACGCCCAGTCAAAGTGGTGGCGGTAGTGGCCGCCGACGCCGTACCGCTGCGTGCGCAGCCGCTCGACCCAGACGGCGGGCCGCCAGCCCTGCAGCGCGGCGGCGCGGCGCTCGACGCAGCGGACGGCGCGCGTGCGCGGCAGCAGCGCCACGTCCGAGAGCCGCGCTGCCGGGTCGTGGGCCGTCGTGGCGCCGTTGGCTGTCTGGGAGGGGGTCCAGAGGGGTTCACTGGCTTGGTTAGTTTTCTGCTTCTGCTCTTGTTCTCTTCTGTTTCTCTTCTTCTCTTCTTCTTCTTCTTCTCCTTTCTTCCTGAACCAGTTTGGTCATGACATCTTCATGCGAGAAAGTGAACGAGGAGATCGAGAACGGGCTCAAGAGAAGCAGACAGAAACGAGAAACGGAACGGCCACCCACCTTTCCGCCAACATGTGGACGCGCTCCTCCTCGGTGAGGAACCCCTCGAGATAGAGAACCAGCGGCTGGCGAGAGTAAATGTGCACCGCGTAGGCGTCCGGCGCGCAGTCAGGGGCCGGCGCGTCGGCGTCGTCGAGGGCGAGGTGGGACGTGTTGAGGAAGGGCCGCGGGGCGTACGACGATGACGGCGGGGCCGGGGAGAGCCACTGCGTCAGCGGGCCGAGGGCGAAGAGCAGAAAGGCCACGAGGCCGACGAGGTAGGAGATCATGGTTTCCTGGACAAATGTTCCTGGACAAATGTTCCTGGACAAATGGACCCCCCCAAAAAATAGTGGGAGCCGGTTAAACGTGTGAGACAGACGTGAGCGGACGCTCGAGGGAGAAGCGCAGGATGGATGTGGTTCGATTCAGGATTAGGTAAGTCCGGCTAATCCGGCATGCGCGCCCTCACGTTCGAGCCAGAACGACGAGAGAGCCAAACCCCCCCCCCCCCCCT
>NW_021167462.1:0-22659 GCF_003724135.2 Verticillium nonalfalfae | reverse complement strand
AACCCTGAGCCTGACGGTGAGAGCGTCAAATGTTAGCCATTACACCAGTTCGGATCTTGTTGGTGCGGGGGCTATTGGCGGGCGGGCTCATGGTGCGCAGGGGCTCAACCTAAACACCTGGGTCGGGTCACGGGGGACAGAGATATGCCATACAACAAACATGTAGAGTACATTCATTAAGAACAGTCGAGCGCACAGAGACTAAGCAACTAATTAAGGTATCTGCACCAAGCAGATACAGAACCTCCGTATCCTTGAGTCACGGAATGGTAGCGAACGAGGGGTATCATCCGTCCTGCCTTTTCCGGGCAACGACGCAGGGCATCTTTCGTCTCTGCGTACGGCCCGAGCTACTGCAAACTTCCTGTCTGCAGAAAACTGAGCAAGAACAGTGCATTCGTCCTTGCGAGTCGTCCTTGCGATGAAAAAGGGTGGGTATATGAAATTCGACAGAAAGGGTTGACTGTGGGAAGCGCAAAGATTGTGTAGAGGGTTATCGTGGAATTCGTCAAGCAAGATTGCAGTGCCGAGGACAAATGCCCAGCGACGAGTGCAGGGCATCGAAATCAGGAATGGGACCACGCTATTTCAACGCGACGCAACCCTCGAGTCAGCATTCGATGAACACGTTTAAAGGTTCTCGATAACGCGGGAGTTCAGCGCTTGTTGAAAACCGGGGTTCCCACCTCCGAAGTCGCTGCCGGTGATATCATTCTTGTTGCTGGACTCGCCATTGCCATCTGTGATGTGCGCGTTGTTCAAAGAAGGCATGCCCTGGCTAGCACCAGGCAAGAAGATAACCTTGCTGTTGGCAGACTTGGCCATTGCCTGCATAGCCTCGAGGTAGCGGATCTGCATGGCGGGTGCAGACGATAGAATGTCGGCAGCCTGTCGCATGAGCTTGGCAGCTTCGACCTAGCATGTGTGTTAGTCAAAGTTTCATAGGACAAAAGGGGGAACAGAACTCGCAACATACCTCGGCCTTGGCGGCTATGATCTTGCTTTCACCAATACGCTTGCTCTGGGCAGCCATGGACAGCGACTCTTGCAGTTCCTGGCTGAAAATTATGTCTTTGATGAGCATGCTTTCAACTTGCACACCCCAGCCAGCCGCGACGTCCTCGATGATCTCGCCAATAGACTGGGCGATTTCCTCGCGGCGCTCAATGACGTCTTGAAGAATGCGCGCGCCAATGACGTGTCGAAGCGTAGTTTGGGTGCGTTCGATGAGAGCCTGGCGAACATTTGAGATACCAAAGGCGGCCTTGTGGGGCGCAACAATGTGGTAATAAATGACAGATGTCAGGTGGAGAGTCACATTGTCCTTGGTCATGCAAGTCTGCTGGGGAACCTCTGCACTGAAGTTAGGCACACGAGCCGTTGTCGAAATTTGGACTGTCTGAACTTACCGGCAATCTGGATCTTGACGTCGACCTGAATCAGGCGCTCACTGAGAGGGTTGATCTTGACAAGACCAGGATCAACAGCCTGGTAAAACTTGCCGAACTTGGTGACGAGGCCAACGTTGCCCTGATTGACACTCTTGTAAGGGTTGGGGCAGATGATGCAGCATGGAATAGCGCCAATGGTACCAATGATAGCACCGGCGGTGTTGATCATGGTGCCGTACCAGCCCTTGGGGTTGGCATTCTCCTCCACAACGGTAGCATAGCTGCGTTGGAGGTCCTCCTTGGCGGGAGGCTTCACCGTCATTTTATGGGTGGGCTGAAACCCGCCGTTGATGCCACCAGCGTCGCTCGAGGTGGCGCCATCAGTAGGCCTGGGTCTTTCATCATCGGCGCTGAGGTTGTTGTTGTTGAAGAAGTCCTGACCGGTGGGTTCAGCAACCGGGGCCTTGCCAGAGCTGGTGCCCTGCTGCTCGTAGGCTGGAGCACTCATGTTGGTATTGGCGACAGAAGACGGATAGGATTGAGTTGTGGAGGCAGGTGTGTCAACCAGGTTTTGTTCAGACACTGTGATCGATGAAGGGCGATGGTGAATGGGATCGGACATTCGTTGGATGAGGCAAAGTTTCGTCTAAGTGGGAAGGGAGATACCGGGGTATTTGTACAGAGCGACAAGGCAGAAAGGAACTCGGGAATGTCTTGGGTGATGGGGGCTTGGGGGTTCGTTTCGAGGCGAATACTGGGGAAGGGTCGTGCGGAGCATTGGAGAGGAGATGAGATGGTCACTGATTGCCTGGTCACAGTGGTGAAGGAGCGCGGCGAGGGCAGTGTTGACGTTGCCCAGCAGGCGCCCAGAGCTCTGGGCAGCTTTCTAGTGGGTACCTGCCAATGGAGAGGCAAGTGCCGGCCAGTCACGACGCCTGCAGGAAGGGAGCTTGCAGGGATAGGTCCTCGCCTGTTGCTCTTGGCTCACGATGGTTTCATCGGCAATGTGGATGCCGAGCGGGGCCGTAGGGAAACGCTATACCGAAAGGAGCCCTCCTCGTCGCAGCGTGACCAGCCCTGCCACTCCAGATTGCCCCAACATCCACCCTGGGCTCACTCGGATCAGCAGCGCCGGCCGGTAGGGTCGCGACGCGGACGGAATCAAAGGGTAACCTCTGGCGTTGCATCTACCTCCGCACCACCCGTCAGGCCATGTCATGACCTCACCTCAACCACAGTGGTGTATTGCCTAGGATCTCCGGGGGGGGGGCCTCATATTCATTGAGTGCATCTGTTCGGGCATGGGATTCCCTGAATCTCAAATGGCCCTGCTAGCTGTCGCTCGCTCATGTGACTGCACACCCTGAGGCTGGCATGTGACATCGGTCTTGCTGTCAGCCTACCTTTGGCGCCCAAAGGCTAGCTAGCTGGGCGAGGCTGGAATACCGTATCGTCGTATTGCAAGACGTTCGTTAGACTTACAGGGCAGCGCGTGTGGCCTCGATTTGTGGATGCTCGCTTGTACATATATGTGCCTAGTTATTTGCCTAGGTTGATTGATTGCATGGGTCCTCGCTCAGCCGCCCAACATTCCACCGACCAGCCTCAGAGAAGACCACATGGCGCTCCTTGGGGACCACGCCACCCCATGTTCAATCAATGGCAGCAGATGACAGGTTGGCCACAAGCTTGGAGGCAGAACGCGTATTGCCTACCGCTCGAACTCGTGCGCTTCATGACTTCACTAGGCGTGCTCGGGGCAACAATCGGCCGTTGGCGCTGCCGTCCAGCCGTTGGAGAGAAAGACACTCGAAGGGTGCCCACCGACGCACCCCATCGGCTCCAATTATCGACTCCGGTTGCTTCGAGTCCGCAGCCCCTACCGTAGACCGCCTGTGACCAATCTATGGCTGTGACGACCCGCCTCAAGCACCATGGTTCACCATGGTTGAACGCGTAGCATCTGCTCAGACTCCTGCGATTATGAGGCCGCCCCACCCCCCTCCCCCAATTAAATTCATAAGCTATATAAGGGAGGAGCCGGTGCGATGATGCAGTTGGTGGGAGGTTTACAATAGTAAGCCATCCGCTAGGTGGCGATACAAGGCGAAGACGTGGAGGATCCATCAAACACTGCCACCAAGGACTTCTGGAATCCTTCCAAACAGCGGATCCTTCATTTCGCCTCAGTGTTAGGCTGTCTGGCAGGCTACTCCCGTGCACATCCCTCTCATGGGCCTGGAGTTGGGTTTGTTTTTCACATTGGCTCTGGTTCACCACTGTCTTATTTTACATCTCATCCGCCGGCGTGGTCAAATTCTTCCCTTCTCACCTCGTGTCGTTCTAGAGTGTAGGCAATCAAGGACCTTGCGCCACCCAAGCCCAATGACGAGCACCAAGACATACTCTTCTCACCACAGGCAGCTGTTTTTGGCCTACCATTGTAACTCTTGACGTGACAGTTATTGCGGCCGGCCCAGTATCGAGAGGAGCCTTGATCTAATTCTACCGGCTCCGGGCGGGCGACAAGTGGGGACTCGGCACCGGAAGAGGACCGGGGCCCACATGCTCCTGAGTGCCTACACAAGCTGATCGTTGACATCTCGTTGCGACAAATTGATGGAAAGCAGAAACTCTGTGTTTCCCGTGATCAAGTACTGTTCAGATGTTGGGAAATCTAGCCCGCGGTACGCGGAATGTAGTTTGTGCTACCGATACGCGTATACGTAGAATCACCGGAATGGACTGATTGGAACCGACTCGACAGGTTGACGTTGCCAACCTATGCGGGTCTCCATGCCCTACGTCATGTTCTGGAGGCTTGCTTGCGCCACGAATCGTCTGACGAGATCTTCAGCCGGGCAAGGCGCTCAGCCCTTCAGGCTCAATGCTCAAGGGCTATATCAACGACCTCTTCCGGTCACGTAGTTTGTTTTCTAAACATCAAGGCTTCCAGCCAGACTCTCATACTGGTTTTATTTCATTATCACGCGCCGCACGTTCTTCGCACCGCCATGACCAAATGATGGCACCTTCCACGCTCTACGACAAATTATGCATTAACCAACAACTCGGTGGAGCCCGAGTCACCATTGACCGGCTGGACTCCTCGGGTCAGCTCGTGCCCATATGGGCTTTGCACAACAGTCCCGACGAAAAGTCACTTGCAATCCTGCATGCCGATCCCCGACTTCAGGATCCCAACGCCGCGCTTGGATCTGCCAAACTGCATTCTCTCTCCTCCAAAATTGATATTACTGTACGCGGCGAAGCTCTGAAGATGAAGAGCAACACCATGGGAACGAAGCATAGTTTTACATATCACGGCAATGAGCTAAGCTGGGGCGTTGACAGCAGCACGTTGTCGTCAAGCACGCTGTACCTGAAAGACTCTTCGAAGAGAGTGTTGGCGATTTATCAGAGGCGGCCTGGAGGGATGTTCAAGCAGAGTCAACCTACTTTTGATATCTATGTGCCGCCGGCGACCATGGATATGGACATGCTAGTGGTGACAGGGTTGGCGGAAGCAAAGTACCGGTCGAAGGAGAAGAAAGATTCCATTGAGGCCATGGGGGAGATTCTCAGCGCCTGATTTTGACATTCGATTCGCAGGTACGTAGCCAACTTGACTACAGCGTTCTTCCTTGGATTGCATCCAGTGATTCATGTATTTCATTGGGGTTGACAGCACATCGTAATGAAATTGATATCAGTGAACTTCCAAATTATGAGAAATCGTAAAGGCGCCACTGAAAAGTCCCTATTGAACACTCTTCTGTTTCGTGTCCGTTCCCCTCTAGTCGAGGATTGAGCTAAGGGATTCAACTCAAGTGATCAGTCAAGGACATTTGGGTGCATGTATGCGACACCTTGATAAATGACCCTGCTCTTTCGCCTGATTGCGCCAGACAGTTGCGCGAACTTTGGTCTACAAAAATAAGGAAAATTCGAAGTTTTCAGGACTGCCCCTTCCGACTCATAGAGACCTTTTCTACAAGTAGAAAATCTAAACTTTTGACGGGTATGTCGAGCCTCAGCCAGGTATATCGTTATACACATAACAGGTCCGGCCGCCCGGTTGTGAGGTGATATGGTGGCAGGCCACTAGCGCAGAATCTGGCAGGTGTGGGCTGTCGCCTTCCGCATTGACGACCGCCTCCACAATCTCTTCTATCCTCAGACCACGAGCGGCCGCAAATGGAAAATGACCGAAGCAAGCTCGCATTCGATTTATGTCAATTCTTTAGCAGTATGTGGAATTGCCCGTCTTGAAACTGTGATCGCTAGGCCAGTTCTAAATTCCAACAGTGCGATCACTGCCGCGCCAAGAAACTCAGAGTTGGTGCTCGTCCCATGGCCACCATGAATCCAACCCCGCCCCGGCCGAGATGATCTCGATGTATGGAACTGACATGTGGCACAGTGTTCAAAAGAGATCCCCAGCTGCAAGGGCTGCTTGAGAAGCTCAGTGGCCTGTCATTACAGCGGCAGAGCCCATCGATCACCCCTCACTCGCGTGTAAGCTCCATCAATCTGTGTCTCTTATCCACCTCTGGATCGCTTGTCCTTCCTGATGCCAACAATTTCACAGGTACTTGACAGATGTTGAGAGTCGCTTAGAACGTGTTGAGAAGTTATTTGCTGAACTACTTCCCGATGTCGACATTAATCAAGCCCTTGGCGCAAGGGCGACGGGCACCCCAAAAAGCACAGCATCAGATCACTTCGCCCCACGAGGCCCATCATCCCAAACACCGGGGCAGCAGGTATCCAGTCCTATTTCAGAAGCTGTACCTGAGGAATCAGATGGGTTCGACTGGCAGGAAGACATTGCGGTCCTCGCCGACGGCATGGCTGCGCTGTCCGTCGAGCCCAGAGGCACGGGCTATCTAGGTACGCCGTGCCCGTACTTTTCTTGATTTTGAGCTAGATTTGACTTCTCATCAGGTTCAACCGCTGGTGTGTTCTTCCTCAGATCACTGCTCCTTCTTACTGGTCATTCCGCCGCGCTTGCCGATGACCAACCTAGACCACAGCGACTCCGACAGCACTTTTCCTCGCGCGATCCTTCAGCCCAGTTAGCTGCAGTGAATGTATCGCGCCAGGTCATAGTCGATTTGGTTGATACTTATTTCTCTGTGTACCACTGTGCATACCCCTTCATTCATGAACCAACTTTCAGAGCCCAGCTTCATGAGGTCATACCGCGGCCACAGCAAACCTCGTGGCAGATGCTGCTCCACACTGTGCTGGCCCTCGGGGCATGGTGCCTAGATGATGCTCAGGGGCAGCTCGAGGACCAACTTTACCATCGAGCTCTCGCATTCGGAGAAGACGAATCATTGTTTGAGAGCGCGAATTTGACGTTTGTGCAAGCTCTTGTGCTGCTGAGCAACCTCAGTCAGAAACGGAACAAACCCAACACTGGCTCCAATTTCCTCGGGTTAGCAACGCGCATGGCGCTCAGCTTGGGTTTACACAGAGAGCTACCAGACTGGCGCATCAATAAGCTGCAACGTGAGATGCGTCGGCGGGTTTGGTGGGGGCTCTACATATTTGACAGCGGCGCGTCGACTACCTTTGGCAGACCCATTCTCTTGCCCGACACTGAAGCGATGGATGTCCGACCAGTTCTGAATATCCATGATGCGGTAGGAGTCTCCTCCCTGTGCTCTGTGCTCGTATTAACGCCATTAAAACAGTCTCTAACCAGCAGGACGACCGACCAGCCTGCCGAAGTTAACGAGCCAACGCTCTACTCTGGCCTGAAGATTCAGAGTGATCTTCATGTTCATTCCAATTTCATCTCAAATCGACTTCTTTCGTCGGTCGGTGTCTCTGCCGAGAGCGCGCTGTCAATGGATGCAACATTGAGTCGATGGGCGAAGACCTTGCCATCGTTTTTCGCTCTCAACTACGATGGCCAATGCACGGAGTCGACATTTCTCTTCACGAAGTCTCGTCTATGGTGGCGCTTCTGGAATATTAGAATAATTCTATTCCGACAAATATTGCTCCAACAAGCGGCTAGGAAGGGTGGGATTGGCGAGCCTCTGAATGCCGACTCGGCCGAAGAACAGTGCAGAAGCATCGCACTCCAAGCAGCAACTGCCACGATCAGATCGATCGACTTTTACACCAGGCACGGCGTTATCACCAGGCTCGCCACTTGGTACCTGATGTAAGTAACCCGTCCGAGATGGCGCTATCCTCAGGCGGCTGACAGGGAACAATCCAGCTTCTTCTTATTTCATGCGTCCCTGATCGTTGTTCTTGTCATCCATGGAGACCCCGAATCATCAAATTTGGCTGAATGGCAAGCTGATCTCGAGATTGTTCGTCATGTTTTCGGCAGTGTCTTTGCCCACAATCCTCTGGCAACTCGCTGCGCTAATATCATCAACGAGATCTTGCTCCCCGGTCAAGTCCCGACGTCTGAGGACTGGACGAACATTCAGCTGGGATCTTGGTCTATGGATCCAGTTCTATGGCCAGCTGAACCTACCGACGACTTCTATACCCTCTTCGGCTGGCCAGAGACAGGATCATTCCAGATATAACACTTTATAGGTTCGATTTCAATTCATTCTAATTAATAATTCGGACGTCAGGCTCGATCAAATTCTTGCGTATGTAGACACCATTGGGCACATCGTTTTCATCGGCCCGCAAGAGCGCAAGCTCCATTGTGTTCTCGATGCCAGCTTTAAGGTGTCGGGCTGCAAGTCGAAGACGTGCCACGTCCTCTGCTACATCGACAAACCACCTGACAAAACACACATTAGCGACCATCTGGGGTTGAATGGTGATAATGGGAAGCCCTTTACTTGTCATCGACAAGATCAGCGATCTGGTCCCACGGCGCCTTATTAAGAAGCGTGTAGTTGCCTTCGATTATCACCAATCTCGCTTCTGAGGACAGGGAAATGCTGTTTGGGACAGGGTCCATTTCTGCGTGATCAAAGCTCGGCGCCCGAAAGATCATCGCGTGCTCGCCGCACCCTGTTACCGGCATCTGCTTCAGCTTTTTGACAATCTCCAGGAAGCCATTTGCATCGAAGGTGAATGGGGCACCTCGGCGGCGAAAGGCCAGAGCTGGATCGTTGAAGGACGAAAGAACGTGTCGAGGATAATGAAATCCGTCCTGAAGAAGCATGATAGTCAGAATTTTGAAAGAGGAAATGCTATAATCTGAGGTGGGAACGATAATTTTAACACACCATTGGAAGGACAGCAATATGTCTTATGCCGTGTCTATTCAGGTCTTCGAGGAGAGCGGTGGCGATTGTTGACTTGCCTGAGCCGGGAACACCAGCCAGCGCAATCAAAACTCGTTGTCTAGAATCATTACGATTTTGTTCAGCGAGTAGGTGCTCGGCGCGAAACCGTAGCTGAGCTGTCGTCTTTGCCAGGTTATCCCCCAGGTTCTTGTTGTTGGAGAGATCCAGCATACTGAAAGGCGGTGATGTTTCAATTTTGTGCAAAGAGGGAGAAGCTTGTTCAAAGACTGGTGCTTGCAGCTGTTGCTGGATTTCTAACTGTGAACTAGGCCGTGGCTCAGCATTCGGCAGCCTTGAACGTGTTGGCCTACCACAACACTCCGCATGCTCATTTGGCCCGGACGACTGACGTCCGATCGACAAGAAAGCCGACGCACATCTGCGGAGATCAATGATCTACGGAGTGCAAGTCGTGGATTCCATGAGTCAGTCAAGCGGTTTAAGCCTGCCATTTCAGTTCCCAAGCCCGCAAATCGTGTGGACCCGGAAGAGGTGCCAAAGTTGGAGGGCATTGGTCCGGACTTCTGTGACCCGAAGTCAAACTCTAGGTTGGTACAATCCTGGGCTCTAGAACCGCAATACGATGTTATCTTCCACAAGTCGGCCTGATGTATAAATAAGTACCCCAGGTCTTCCCCGCAAGGCAAGATTCCCCAGATTCGACTGGATCAAATCAGCAACATCAAAAGCTAAGTGTTGGAAACTTAAAAGCCGAAAGATGTCAGAACTTCAAGGCTCCAATTCGGAAGGTGGTTCTTCGCCTAAGCGAGGCCCCTGGAGCTTGCTGCGCGAGAATCCCTTCATCGTTGGACTTTCAGCGGTAGGACTTGAATTCCTGTCTCAATTCGCAGTTCAAACCAACATAATCTTTGCTACCCCCATTCATTGTCTACAGATATTGTCCTCCTTAACTCCAACCCTTACTAATATCCGTCCAGTTTGCTAGTCTCGGTGGCTTTCTGTTCGGCTACGACCAAGGTGTAGTTTCCGGCGTGCTTACTATGGAATCTTTCGCCGCCACGTTCCCACGCATCAACATCGACAGCGGCTTCAAGGGCTGGTTTGTCTCGTCGCTTCTGCTATTGGCCTGGCTCGGATCTCTCGTCAATGGCCCCGTAGCCGATTGGATCGGCAGGAAAGGCTCTATGCTGCTAGCTGTCGTTATTTTCACTATTGGATCTGTCTTTCAGACTGCTGCCAACGATGTTCCACTCCTATTTGCAGGTAAGTTGTCCGTCCAAATATTTCCACTTGCTATATTTTATTCGGTTGTTTATTCGTAACCAGGCCGTGCCATTGCGGGATTCGCCGTTGGCATGTTGACCATGATTGTCCCCATGTACATCTCCGAACTATCTATGCCCGAAATCCGAGGAACACTAGTAGTCATGCAACAACTCAGTATCACTCTTGGTATTCTTGTCAGCTACTGGCTCGAGTACGGAACCCAGTACATCGGCGGCACTCGCTGCGCTCCAGATATCCCCTATTCAGGTGGCACTACCAACCTCCCCAAATTCGATCCTCGTTACGATGTCGGCCCGGGCGGCTGCACCGGACAATCCGATATTTCGTGGCGCATTCCCTTCGGTCTACAGATTCTGCCTGCTCTCGTGCTGGGCATCGGTATGCTATTCTTTCCCGAGTCTCCTCGGTTCTATCTTCTACGCCGCAAAGAAGACAAGGCACTTGCCGCCCTGGCCAAGATTCGACGAGTGCATCCCGACACTGCCTCACTACGCAACGAATACCTCGGTATCAAGGCAGAGGTTCTGTTCGAAGAGGCTCTCAACCGCGAAAGGTATCCCGGCAAGACAGGTATTCCTCTATTCATCGCACAACATGTCGCCCTCATTTCGACCCGGCCTGCCTTCAAGCGCCTGGCTATCGGCTGCTGCGTCGCCTTCTTGCAACAATTTATGGGGTGCAACGCGATTATATACTACGCACCGACGATGTTTTCCCAGCTGGGTTTGTCGGGCAAGACGTCAGGTTTGCTCGCGACCGGCGTATATGGCATTGTGAACACTTTGTCAACTCTCCCAGCTCTCTTTCTTATCGATAGAGTGGGCAGGCGCCCTCTGCTTCTCTGCGGAGCTGCTGGTACGTTCATCTCGTTGGTTATTGTTGGCGGCATCATTGGCGGTTTCGGAGAGTCACTCAGAACGAACAAGTCAGCTGGGTGGGCTGGCATCGCTTTCATCTACATTTACGACATAAACTTCTCGTACTCGTTCGCTCCTATCGGTTGGGTTCTTCCCTCTGAGATTTTCAACCTTGGAAACCGTTCGAAAGCCATGGCAATTACAACAAGCGCGACCTGGATGTCCAACTTCGTCATTGGATTGGTGACTCCGGACATGTTGGAGACCATTGGATACGGCACCTACCTCTTTTTCGCCGGCTTCTGCGCCATTGCCTTCTTCTTCACGCTTTTTCTTATTCCGGAGACGCGCGGCAAGAGCCTCGAAGACATGGACCTGGTGTTCGGAGACACGGCTGCACATGACGAAAAGATGAGATTGGTGGAGATAGCAGCCTCCATGGGCCTCACCGATGTTTTGTCGGATGAAAAGATTGACGATGTTGCAACGAAGGTTGAACACCACGCTTGATAGGAGCCTCAAAATGTCAGGTTATTCTGGTGCGTTTCGGACACGAAGGAAATGGGCAGCCCGAAAGCGGATCGCACGATGGGATACATTGATACCGCAGAAAAGCATCTGAGCTCGAGATTTTTCTTTGGGGCGTCAATGATTATCATGAGAACTTGGGTAGCTCACACAGGTTGTTGCGTAGCAAGTCGTGTTCTGCGCAGCATGGCACTTGAATTCATAATTTGAAAGACAAAGCAAATTAAAATTTGGGTCTATCATTGACACAAGGCTTTGGTACCAGGCCGGGCCGGAATAGGTAAACCAGCAGAACCAGCTATCACAGACTCCGTCAGCGTTGCCCCGTCTGTGCTGCCGGGAGTTGCTGCCGCCGCCGCCGTCACCACCATCATGGGCACAGCAGTCAAGAATTGATCGTGAATGTAGTTGAACCAGCATCTCAACGGCACACTTCTGCACCTCCGTTCTATCATCTGGAGATGCCTGGTAGGCCTACCATTCCTAGAGCGCCTGCACCAGCTGCAGCCCCGATACTGTTCGGGCCTTCACGATGGCCGAACGACCCGTATATTCTCTTCTCCCCATCCTCGCCTGTAGCTTGAGATGCACTGTCGTCCTTTGGCAGCACCTTCTTCGGGGGCTTCCGCTCGTGGAGGGGCTTGAGGTAGTAGAGGAACTTTGAGAGATCCGGCATTGTATCAACAGAAAGTAGAACTTGTGGTGAGAGGGTTGTGAAGTCGATCGAAACACGAGGATCAGCGGGCGCTGTGCTGAGTGACGGGGTGACGAGGTGATTAGTGTTTGGTGGTTTAAGTGAGGTCTCGTCTCAAGGAACTCCCCAGGCATCGGTGCCCAGCCTTTATCTCGAGTTCGTTTTCTTCTCGCAACCATTTCTTGCAATTTGTGGCAGTGCAGCATTTGCGTGTGCTTCGCCATCATCTCTGTGAAAGACTCAGCAGATCTTCCATCAATCGTTGTCATACATAAACGCCATTTCATGGCCAGAATGAGGCCCTCGAATGCTGTGCTAGAGGGTTGAAGACGCCGCGCCGCAGCCCTGCAGGGCGTCAGGCGTTCTTGCGGTCTGGCCGCCTAGCAGGGGTGCCGTTATATCACGATCATATGGCAGCCTGGGAGCATTTTCTGATTGGCCATCTTGAGCAGATGAACATCTGTCTGCGACAGCACAATCATGACAGAGAGAATAGTGCCGCTCGGGTCTCTTTTCACGATTGTGGCGAATGGCTGTGCTGTCACTCGAGACCATCGCCCAAGAGCGCAGCCATTACCAATATTCAGATCATATCCGTTACGCTTTCATGCTGTAGATCAATAGTCGCGTTGACGATGTCCTTCGTCCTGCTGGTGTCGCGCACTCGATGAAGGTCTCCTGCGGTCGTGGTGTCGAGACTCGCGACGGTCGCGATTCTCTTCGTGACCGTCGAGTTCACCCACCCCATCACGTTTTCGGTCGCGATGCCGCCTTTCAGAACGTCTCTCATCTCGCTCACGCCTCTCTCTGCGCCTGTCGTCTCGCCGCATTTTCTCGAGCTCCGTGTCCCTCTCTTGCTGTAGTTTCTGCCTTTCATTCTTAACTTCCCTCACCTTGGCGGCCCCTCGCTTCATCATGGCTAGCGGGTCACTGGAGGTAATCCTGTCTGCTGCCCGTTTCTTGCGCCCAGGGTCTTCGTTCCCCCAGACGTCCTTCTCAGATGCCTGGAACCCATCTGGCTGTGCTCCGTCGTCGGCTGTCTTGGAGTACCAGGGGTTCAACATGCCTCCACGGCCCGGGGCGCTCGACAGACGCATCCTGTATTGGTCCTCGTATTCACGCTTCTTCTTTTCCGCCTCTTTCTCCGCCTCTTCGTTCTTCTCTGAACGTCGGTTTGCCTTGCGCTCCTCTCCAAACAGATCAATGTGTCCGTTCCGATCCACAATCGGCGCGCTGCTTGTTTTCCTTTGCGAGACATCTTCTCCGTGTGCTCGGACCACAGCAGATCGTTCCTGGGCGATTCGTAGTTCAAAGTCCGTATCGTCCTCGCCAGTGCGTTTCCGCTTCTTGCGCTCGTGACCCGAAGCATGGCGATCGTGCCGAACGACGGCTTGTTCGGGGCTAGGTTCCGGTAGAGGCGGAGGCTCTTCGCCGCGCAGGATGGCTAGTCGACGCTCTGCATCGACTTCTTGCATGCGCTGCTCCTCAGCTTCTTCGGAGGCTTTGGCGGCTGCCTCATCACGGCGGACACGGGCAATGTTGTCCGCGTTGTACACGTTCCAAGACTTCTTTCCTAGGAGATGACTAAACTTCGTCAGCGGCCATCCGTGGGTTTCCAAGCAATACAAAGCTTACAGAGGCATCTTGATGGAGATTGCCAGAGGGCCAGACTCGTCGAGTCCCTTCCGCCTGGGTCTGGACCGGGTGATTTTGGGCGCCTGAAGCGAGAATGAGCTCGAGCGAGGAGCGATAACGAGCTTGGGCAAGGAGCGATAAGCGATAAGGCCAGGTTGGAGGGGCCAGTTGGTCGTGGGGAAGGCGAAAACCCCACCATGACGGTATGGGCACCACAGGTAGCTCTGCCACTAAACCGCTTTCAGCGGGACAGCTGCGCCTGAACGGACACTTCAGGTACTTACGAAACACCAATGTGACGACGCTGGCCTCCTTGAACATCTACAGAACACCTTACGACCAGATTCTGGAAGTGAACGCATCGCTCCCTTAATAGTCCAAAGTAAAGGTCAAAACCTTCTACCACAAATCACGACCAGATCTCCTAGACCTTCACTTTCACACACTCTCTCCCCGACATGTCACGAGCACCGCCTTTCGGCCAGGGCAGGATGGGCCTTCCAGGCGCCAACCCACGAGCAGTACCCTCCAGAGACCAGCCGCCCCGCGAGTCCTATGGTCAGCAGCCACAGGGCTCTTATGGCGGCAGCGGCCAAGGATACGGCAGCCAGGGATACGGTGGCCAAGGAGGCTACGGACAACCACAGCGATCCCCCGGCCTGCCTTCAAACTACGAGAAGTCTCCCATGTCCCCCCCGAGAGGTGGCGGCGGCGGTGGCGGTGGTGGTGGAGGTCGACAGGTCCCTCTCACGGTCGGTAAGGTCCAAGATAAGACCATGCAAAGCCATCTCATCTATCACAACAAGTCAGTTCGTCCGAATGCTGCGACTCGCTTCAAAGTAGTGCTAACTGTCATGAAGATGCGCCGTGTCGCCTATGGACTTTCCTCCGAGCCGCGACGGTTCCGACCTCTATATCCTCATCCGTGGTGGTGAGCCTCTTGGAGAATACGTTGTCAGTGCCGAACCCGTTGACGGCTTCCCGCCTGGAACCATCTCTTTGTCCGACCCTCAGCGAACGTGGTGCCGCATTGGCATGATGGATCGTTTCACTGGCGAGGTCTATGATCCCTTCAGCCAAGGTAGCCAGGCATACCTCGGCAGTTTGGATGTCGAAGTATCATTTGCCTCAGTCAAGAAGACATCAGCTCAAGCATATGACGAAGACGACCTTGTGCCACGATTCCTCAAGACATACCAGAATCAGATCCTATCTCCGGGCGAGAGGATCCTGATGGACGTGAATAACGTTCCCCTCATGATCGTCGTCAAGACCGTCGGCTTGGTGGATCTCGGCATGTCGACAGAGGCCGCTGGCGCTGCAGCATCGAGGGAGCCTCGATCTCGCGGTATCATCACGCCGGAGACGAAAGTTAACTTTTTCAAAGCGCCCGGTGCGGAGATCAATCTAAAAGCTTCCGCTCACAGGGCCAACACCAACTCGATCATTGCTCCCGATTTCAAGTTTGAGGACATGGGCATCGGCGGCCTCGGCGAGGAATTCGGCACCATCTTCCGCAGAGCCTTCGCATCTCGCGTCTTCCCGCCCCGACTTGTCGAAAAGCTTGGAATTCAGCACGTCAAGGGAATTCTGCTCTTCGGCCCTCCCGGAACCGGCAAGACGCTGATTGCCAGACAAATTGGTAAGATGCTGAACGCTCGTCCACCCAAGATCATCAACGGTCCTGAAGTGCTCAATAAGTACGTTGGTGCCTCGGAGGAGAACGTCCGAAAGATGTTCGCCGATGCGGAAAAGGAGTACAAGGAGAAGGGCGACGAGAGCGGCCTTCACATTATCATTTTCGACGAGCTGGATGCTGTCTGCAAGCAGCGTGGATCAGGCGCCGGTGGAGGCACTGGTGTCGGTGACAGTGTGGTCAACCAGCTTCTGACGAAGCTCGATGGTGTCGACCAGCTCAACAACATTCTGCTGATCGGAATGACGAACCGAAAGGACATGATTGACGAGGCTCTGCTGCGACCTGGGCGTCTGGAGGTTCAGCTGGAGATCGGTCTCCCTGACGAGGACGGTCGAAAGGAAATCCTTATGATTCACACCAACAAAATGCGTGAGAACGATATCATGGACGATTCGGTTGATGTTCAGGCCCTTGCGGCGCAGACCAAGAACTACTCTGGTGCTGAGATTGCAGGTGTCGTCAAGGCTGCGACGTCATTTGCGTTTAACCGCCACACCGAAGTCGGCGAGATGGCGAAGATGAAGTCGGACGTCGCCTCCATGAAGATCAAGATGGAGGATTTCCTGGCGGCGTTGACCGAAGTTAAGCCAGCATACGGTGTCTCTGAGGACGACCTGGCGAACTCAATCAAGATGGGCATCATCACGTACAGCCGCCACATCGAGGACATTATCCGCACTGGCATGGGCTACGTCAACACTCTGAAGGAGGGCCAGGTCCTAGACAGGATGTCAGTCCTCTTCCACGGCCCTGCTGAATCTGGCAAGACAGCCATCGCATCACACATCGCCATGCTGTCCGAGTACCCCTTTGTCAAACTCGTGTCACCGCAGAACCTGACACCCTTCCGCGACGAGTTTGGAAAGAAGGACTACCTTTCCAAGGTCTTTGCCGATGCTTACAAGTCCCCGCTCAGCATAGTCATTCTGGACAACTTTGAGCAGCTCATTGAGTGGAACCCTATCGGGCCTCGCTTCTCAAACACCATTCTTGACAGACTGACGTCCCTAATCCAGTCTGCGCCTCCAAAGGTAAGCCGCCTGCCCATCTTCTCCATTGCGACGTATCACTAACAAGCATACGCAGGGCCGTCGCCTCCTTGTCTTCGTGACAACTTCGGAGCTGAACGTCCTCAAAATGCTGGGCGTCATGAAGCTCTTCAGGCGTCAGATTCCCGTCCCTGCCGTTTCCACGCTGCGCGAGCTCGAGAGCCTTCTCAACCAGACAAACAACTTTGACTCGGCCGACATCAACCACATTGTCAACACCATTTCACAGGACACCGGGTCGCAACAAGTTGGCATCGGCATCAAGACGGTCCTCGAGTGTCTGGAGGAGTCACGCGTCGAAGCGGCCAGGGGAGAGGCGAACATGGTAGAGAGCTTCACAGGCCGCATCGTGTCTGCCATCGGGTCGAGTTTGGGTTCGGAATAGTTAAAAGTTAGCCATAGATAAATATGATGACATGTCAGACAAATTGCGCTTATTGATCAGGCAGCCCACGGCACGGAGGCCCAGCTGCTGGCGTGCCTCTACCTGGCTTTGACTCGGTTCTTGGAGGTCTTGAGTTGTCACTTTTCCCAGTTTACTCAGCCTTCCTATCGAAGCACTTGGTCCATGATGTTGGTCTCTTTCTCGGCGTATCTGGTGACGCGTATCAAGGATCGCTCTTCACAGATTGTGAGCATCAGGTCATTGGGCTGTATTCTCGGAAATCCAGACCATACTCCCCAGGCGAAACGACATGGGAATATGGCACTGGATCTAAGGCAGCACACAGCAAGGGGTTTCTGGCAGCCAATCTTGTAGTGCCATTTGCGCAACTAAAACAACTTCCTTTCTCCGCGCGTGGCGTTCGCGCAGTGCTTCCGATGGTCCTCCTCGGGAATTTAAAGCGTGCCCAGCCTCTTTTGATAGGATTCATACTCTTCTCTACACTGCTTGTAACCCATCGACGCAGGAGGACTGCTCGCGAACCACAGGAAAGGCAAAGCGTCAGGCTCGATGATGTGAGGTCACGGGCTGGACACATCACAGAACCAGAGGCTGTAGTCAGGAAAATTCGAAGTCAAGAATCGAAGCCGGGGATTTGAACTACGTTGTGGCCCGGGAGGCTCATCTTTCTCAGGGCGTTGAAATCATCCCGGAAACACAATACAGAGAAGTTCTTGATCCAAGTCGTTTCTGCACGATGTCAAAACAAACGATTGAAGACTCGTAAGTAGGCCCCTTTCTCCTTATCTGGTTGATCAATGAGAGGCTTGTGAGCTCCAGTCAGCCCAAAGGACATGTGATCATCATCGTGTGTGGTTCTCATGTTGCCTGCAGGTCAAGTCCCCCACTACACTTCGCCGTTAAGTTCTAGCACACGTGCACTCAGCTAGAAATCATGTTCTTATTTGAAACGATCAAACAAATTTTGTACTTCGAGTCCGTATATGTTCGCTCAGGCTATGTATGATATCTGCCTCGTAACATTTAGAAGCCACCGGTCTCATAAGATCGTGCAAGGGCGCGATGCATCTAGATCATACGTAGTACCCTATGATTTTGCTTCATACTTAAACCAAGTGGAATCACTGCCGTCTTCATTGAAGGTTCAGAAGGAGAGGGTCTTTCCGTTCTTCCTCAAATACTCGAGAGAGCTCGTCAAAGCTATAACTCTCCATTCTGCTGAGGACTCCGAGCGTGGACACGTTTGTGAACTCAATATGGGTATGGACGCTGCAACAGCTGAATTTTCATAAAAACTCTACAGCTTCGCGCTGCACCGAGAGTCTGTTCTTTGACCACACGTTGTAATTTCCGAGCCTGGATCTGCTCGACTACGACTTCGGTTGTTCGCTCAAAAGACGTCAGTCTCGGTTAGAAGAACCCGTAACAAAGTTCAGCACGACTCGAAAATGTGACCGGTTGTCCATGGGGCATAACTGGATCAACGCGTCTAAGTCCAGTCCTTTGTTGTAAGGACCACAGCTCAATTTTACTGGAATACACTATCATATACATTAGCTACCTACCTCCGATCCGTGCCATGCATACTTTCATGACGCGAACAGTAGATGGAACAGAAACGTGACAATGCGGGGGCACATACAAGGGACGTGGGGATTCACAATGCCACCCACGTACAGTCTTCACAACACCGCGGGATACTACTTCACATCATGTAATCATTGCTAATGGTGGTTGAGTGCATGTTAGTTGGGACCGGGAGGGTGACATGCGCGCGGAGCGTGGGCCTGTAACTTTCGGCTCAGGGGCTCAGTGAAATATTAGGTTGGCGAGGGAGAGACTTTTGCCTCAGGGGGGGCGCTTCGCTCTTTGTTTGACGTGCCTTTCAGGGGGCTCGAAGCCGACTGTTCCACCTGGTTAGGCTTGTACAGAGCTCGAAGTCCAGCTAGGAAAAAGTTCCTGATCCGAGACAGTTCTCAAAACCAGGTGTATCCTCACGCGAACCGCTCGTGGTAGCATGGCAGTCCTAGGTTGTATCGCACTTGGATCCTGTGTGACGGCCCTACATAATCTACTACCCAAGTACTTCACGCGGGGTTAGTGCTACGAGAACCACACAGCACGGTCTCGTGCCCATGCAGCATGCCTCAGCCTTGGAGAACAGATGAAATTGAGCAACTCTTTTCCGCCCATGACAGCGGAGAACTCGGAAGTCTGGCATAGAAGATAAGGCGCACTGCTGGGTTAGCTTGGTGTTCATGTCACAATCACCGTCAGATTTTTGGACCATGGCAGCCAGCAAAGGAGCACCGATTCTGGAAATTGGTTCTGGAGACTGTAAACGATGATTACAGCTAGCCCAGAACGTGGGTGTTCATCATGCAAAATGAGACCCGTAGCAGGACTACTGTAGGTCCACCCTCTCTCGAGTTGGGCAGCAAGATCACCAGCGACCACGCGAGAAACCCCGCCTTGGATGGTCGCAAGCGATCGGGGAGCCGGCCGCTGCCCATCTCCGACATGAGCCTTCGATCACCTGACCGCCATCAAGCCGTGTCGAGAACAGCTGGGTGGGACAATTGAGCACCGAGATGGCGCCAGGAGGTGACTGAACCCTTTACTACTGACGACTGGGATTGCGCAAACTGCATTTCCGTCGAACCGCGCTGCTGGGAATTTGACGTGGGAAGCACAGCCTCGAAGGCGCACGTTGATTCGACGACTCGTATGAGGATCGTTTCCGCGTCACCTACCTAGTGCTGCGATAAGAACCCTTCAATCTAACAGCTGGCTGGCTGTAGGCGTTTTCTGGCGGCCTTCCCTCAGAACGGCGAACCTTCCCTTACGTCGATGGTGGGACCGAAAGCGAAGACAACAGGTCGATTATGGTAGAAGCATACAACGTTCAGCTAGATCTACGCCTCACTAGCAGCCATGTGGGAAACGGTTCATCTCGTCAGGAGCTGCTATCACAGCCAGCTCAGCCGCCGTTGGCTTGGGGCCACTGCGCCATTCATTATCAAAGTTTACGCGGCGTGCGGTGGTTTTTGGGATGGCCCGGCACCTCTGAGGGTGGCCAGGGTTTGTCGCGGGCGGCGCGGGACCACCTCTTGGTCTGTGGTTTCAGGCTGGGTGTGAACAATTTCCGATCCTTGCGCGGTAGGCGACAAGCGTGCTCATGTTGTCGTGTGTCTGCAAAGGAACAAGCGCGCCTCACTGGGCCAGTGAGGTTCAGATTGGAAGCCAGATGCGACGGCCTTGAGCTCGCGTGATGGTGACTTGTTTGCCCAACCGGGATTCGAGATTTTTCAGCCTTTGCTGTCCACCAGCTTCATAGAGTTCCGGGGGTATCACTAAGTACTATCCGGATCGTAGACCATGCAGTTCGACCCTTGTCTGTCGTCTGATGCCCACGCGATTGGCCTCTGAACATCAATGTAGTCAACATTGACGATGGCGGTATCTTGCCTTGCACACTTCAGGTTCGGTCATAGCGCCATCAAAATACTGTCGTGCAACACAACGAATCATGGCTTGTGGAGTGAGAATCTTCATCGGACGGGAGCGGATCTGCCTGCGACCACTGCCGAGGGCGGTACTGTGCGTGCAATGACCTTGACATGGAGATGTCCAGTACACCAGCTCTGGGCTGGCAGCCATTAACCAATGTTGCGCTGAGTAAAGCTCACTCACCCACTCACCGGTGAGCGACGCCTGCGTGCTGCATGACGGGGCACGTTAGCCATGTGATTAAAAGCCGTGTCTTGCAGAACGAGTTGCAGCTAAAATGCAGGTAGAGGCACAGGATGCAACCCTGTCTGGTCCAATCACAGCCAGAAGCATGGTCGGCTTCGCGACACCTGGCCGCGATGCCGTGAACCTCGTCGCCCGAGGTGAGTTTGATTTGGGCGATGCGCGCGAAAGTGAACGTGTGAGAGACGAGGGCTTGGCTCATTGATTAAGCAATCGGCACTCCACAGCCTGAAAACACTGAACGGATCTCCTCTTCGTCAATGCTTCTGGGAAGCACAGGGTGGTCGGCTCCTGAATATGGTTCGCCAGACGTGTCATCGAGTCGGCCCGGGGCCCTTGTTGCTTCTGCTTTGTCACAACAACTGGTGGGTACAGGCCCAAAGACAGCGTGCTTCTTTTTGTTCGTCGCATTGTGCTGGCTGACTTTTCGACGGCTACGGTGCGTTGTGGCACGTTTGTGCCGTGTTGACAAGGGCCCTCAGGGTCTGTGGGGTTCACGTTTGTTCTAATCCATGGCCGAGCCAGAGGAACATGTGTTGCGACACTGTACTTGGATGTGCCCTGTTGGGAGGGAGTGAACGTGTCAGGATGGGGACCTGAGCCTAGGCGACTGTCAGCGAGGCGGAGGAGGGGTAGATTCCGACAGGTGGAGGAACGTTAATAAGGTTGAAAGACCATAACATGATGGAGAGCCAGCCAAGGTTGCCTCTTCCTGTGGGAAGCAGGGACCGGATGGAGGGCGGAGTGAGACACAACATTCCTGGGCGAACCAGTGCCGCAGCGCAACCATTCATGTCCAAGTGCTGGCTACAAAGCTGCTCAGCTCGCTCGCTGCCGTGAGACAATCGAACATTCAGCCTGACGGGAGGCCTGGCTGGACACACCATCTGGGGAAGCCGTGGTCTGTCTGGTTTAGTCACCAATGGGCCGCGGAAGCCACACGACAATCCGATGGTGCGGAAACAGTCTAGACCGCATGAACGACCAAATTCGACGACCAGGCTCAGGTCCCCTCCCAGGGCCTAGGGATGGGGGAAAGGCTTTGACACGAAGCATCCGGGCCGGTGAGATCCGATGCTGATCAGGTGTGTGCAGCCGACAAGACGTGCTGGCCCAACGAAAGTTTTGTCACCTTCTCGAGACTTTCCAAGCCAAGAACTACGAGCGGAAGTTCAAGGGTGATGGGTGTTGGGGGTTTTAGCCAGAGGGTCGAAATGGCCAGAGACGCGGGGCAGCATTGGGGAACAAGACAAGGAAGAAGCACCACCGCATTGACATTACATCAGGCAAGTGGTGTGGGTTGGTGGCCTGGTGTGGATCCTAGGATGGTAGCCCCTGTTCAAACCAGGCGGACGGAATAGGTACTTGCTCTACCAAGCTACCTTACTTACCTAGGTACCTACGTGGTTTCGTAGCGTGGTACGGCACAAGCAGGCCGGTGGGCAGGTACCTAGTCGAGGCGACCGGGCAGTTCCCACGGTTGGGCTTGGCTGCGTTCATCGGTTGATTGCTCCTGCCCTACCTAGGTACCTTTCGCTGTCTCTGACGCACTGCACTGCACTGCACCTGCTTTCTGGTGTTGCGAGATCCGCTCCTCCCGTCAAAAGGTACCTCAATAAGTTCTTCCACTGTCGTAACCATCTTCCTTCTTCCCTGCCTCACCTACCTGCTTTAAGGACATACCCAGGTGTGAGGCAGGTAGGTCGATAGGCAGGTATCAGATACTGCTTCCATCCTTTACCATGCCGCCCCCCAAAGGTGTTGAGGGTCCCCAGCTCCCAGGCCCCCCCTTAGCAAGGCCCCTAAGGCCATAGTCCCGTCGCCAAAATGTTCCGAGGTGACCTCTGGATTCTGGGCTTTCAGCGGTCCCCTTTCAGTGTACCAATGAGCATATCTAAAGGCCGAGCTTCGAGTCGAGCCATGTGCCATTGCCAGGTGAGGACCCCCCCCCTCCCCCCCGTGGCTGGCGCGACCACTTCTCGGACCCGTGCGGGCTGTGGTCTGGCGCGCCTGAGAGTCATGTCCAAAGAAGTACCTTACGAAGTAACCCCCCCTGTCGCACTTGTCCTTACCCCTGCCCAGTCCACCCCCAATCCCAAAGGTCATTTTACCCCCCCCC
>NW_021167461.1:0-23387 GCF_003724135.2 Verticillium nonalfalfae | reverse complement strand
CGCTGGGAGAGCGGACGGGATCCCGAGTTTTCCAGTAGGTATGGTCGTATGTGCTGGTTCTGCGCGCGCCAGTGGTTGATGAAGATCGTGGGAAAAGGGCGGTCGTGTAGCTGATCCATTCGATGATCCGATTCACGCACACGAGAAGTCAACAAGTACGGATCAAGGTGTGCTGCGAACAGTTCGACTTCATGCTAGCGTGGCTGAATAGAGTAGGTGCTGCAACAAATGGGCGTCGCCTGTCAACGAGACTTTCCAACTCCCTGATCACTAGCTGCAGAGCTAAGCCATCCAGCGTGAAGACGGCTGCATTTAATATGTAAGATGCCATCTTACCTGCGCGGCGTCTATATGCAGAGAAGTACCTAGTTCGGGGTTGTGGTCCAGATATGATGGGCATCAATATGGTGCAACGGCCGGCATGAAGGGCCCAGCCCGCCACACGGCAGCCCCCACATCCCGAATCAGGCTCAAATCCAACGGAAACCAGACTTCCGATCCATGGTGTGATGAGGCAGAGCTGAAATGCCCGATATATTCCGGGGAGAACCATGAGAGCATGTGTTGTCTCAAGTCAGGGGGTCAGGGTGACCCCGCGCTCTTGAGGTCATGGCTGCGAGCTGACGTATCATCAACAAAGAAGCAGCAAGCTTCCTGTGTCCATCATAGGGCGACAGGGTCCTTGCGGAGCCCCGAAGCTGTGTGTATGCTGCCGGTGCTGGATCGGAAGAAGTTCGCTTCCGGCATGATACGGCCCGGCCGGCACCACGGCGATCACGCTCCAAGATCCGGCCATGACTGTCGATCCGGCCCCGGTGACTATTTCTTTTATGATTGATTTCTCATCTGCGATACCAGGATGCTATCTGCTGAGTCAAACTTCGTGTCGGATGCAAGAGCCACATCCAAGCAGTAAAGCTAGGCCCAGCGTCCGCAAACAAGGTTTGTGGAGAGCCAAGCCCCAGCGCAACAGTCGGCGTAATTGAGGCCGCTGCTTGATCATCATGGCATGAATGCTCTGCGCTGAACACTTATGTGGTGAAGGGGAAGGAAATCATGGAGATAAGAACACCCGTTAAATCCGTCACCATTTTCCGACTCGTGCTCTCTGCGGCCGTACGCAAGTAAACTGCCGGGATACGACTCAGCTCCGGCTTTGGGGCCGGACTTAGCGACGCACGGAACACCAGATATCGGGGTTGGCCCGTGAAGCGCACGCAAATCCGACCGAGGTCGCCGTCTCCACGGCTCCGGAGTACTGCATCATGGCCGGACGATCGCCCATGGTGGTCGGCATCAGATACACCTCGGCTCCGATGCCTCTCGCTTGCCTGTTTTGATTGAGGTGAAATGGATCAATACTTGAATGCCGTGCTGACCAGAATTGAGCAAGATTCTCCATGCCATGAGCAACCTCTTCACCACCACGACATTCCCCTTGAATCTTGACAAGTTGCCCAGCACAATGACGTCCGACGACAAGATGCGCGCCTGGATACACAAGCACAAGAACCTCCCACTGGAACGGGGCCTAGTTCTGGACCAAGACCACCCGAAACCCCCAAAAGCCCTCAAACCGACGCAGATCCTCGTGCGCGTCAGGGCCGTCGGCATCAACCCGGCAGACCCCCTCTTCGCGGAAATGACGGGGCTGCCGGGAACAGCCTTCATCAAGCCGACACCGCTGCCAGGCTTGGACTACAGCGGCGAGGTCGCGGCAACAGGCAGCGCCGTCTCCGTCCTCCGCGCCGGCGACCGTGTCTTCGGCCGGGTCGACACGCAGAAGAGCATCCCCGGGACCATGGCCGAGTTCACCGTGTCGGAGCTGGAGGGCTGCGTCGCCATGCCGCCCAACGTCACCTTCGAACAGGCGGCGGGCGTGGGCACGGCAGCCATGACGGCATACGAGAGCATCGTGCTCAACAGCAAGGCCGGCGACGCCGTGTTCATCAACGGCGGGACGGGCGGCGTGGGAACGTACGGCATTCAGTTTGCCAAGGCGCACGGGCTGCGCGTCACCGTGTCGGCGTCGACGGCCAAGGTTGCGCTGTGCGCCGAGCTCGGCGCCGACGAGGTCATTGACTACCGGACGCAGGATCTCGTGGCGGCGCTCAAGGCCAAGGGCCAGGTGTTTGACCTCGTCGCGGACTTTGCGTACCGCGAGGAGGCCGCTCTGTACCGCGCCGCAAACGACTTTATCAAGAAGGGTGGCAAGTACGTCATGGTGCCCGGCCAGGTCGACGGCAGCACGATGCGCACCATAGCCAAGAACTCGGCGTGCCCGAGCATGTTGGGCGGAGGGAAGGCCAAGTTTGAGGCGTACTTTGCAAAGAGCAACCGGGCGGGCTTCGAGCAGATTGCCGAGTGGATGGCGAACGGCCAGGTCAGGACAGTGGTGGATTCTGTGTTTACGTTTGAGGACATGCCCAAGGCTGTGGCCAGGGTCAAGTCAGGATCGTCGACGGGAAAGGTCATAGTCACAGTTTGAGTGGCTCTTTTGGCGTGCGTGGGTCGCCAGTGAGGTCAAGCGCGGTAATACAACATTATATCATTAGTCTTCACCCATCTTCTGCAGCTCGCCTCATTTCCCTGATTTACCTCGTCGGCTCACACGTGGGCTCCCCTGACGGCACCCCCGGCAGAAGCGCAGGGTACACACCGCCAAGCTTGCTCTTCAACTCGGCATAGCTCCTCCCAAGCTCCTCCTCAACACAGATGGTCTTGTTCGAGTGGCCGACGACGACAGACTCGCACGCACCAGTCGCAGCCCGCTTGATCTTCTCCGCGGCCAGCAGAATCTTGCCGCCGCGCATGACGAGCTCGACATCCTCGCCCGACGAGAAGACGGCCTGCGCAAAGGCATCCTCCCTCGGCGTGCCCGCAAAGACGGCCACGTCCGCCAGCTTGCCGACCTCGAACGAGCCGAGATAGCGGTCAAAGCCGGCCACCTTGGCGGCGTTGATGGTCATCATCTCCCAGAGCGTCTTGGCGTCGAGCGCGTGGCCGTAGCTCGCCTTGGTGGCCGCGAAGCCGCAGACGGCCTCCCTCGCCATGGTCGCCGACCCCGACGGCAGCCAGTCGGTGCCGAGGGCGACGGTGATGCCGGCGTCGAGGAGGTACTGGACGTCGAGCGTCTTGCCGTACAGGAAGACGTTGCTGCGGGGCGACCAGACGACGGTGGCCTTGCGCGCGGCGACGAGGTCAAAGTCGCTCTTCGTCAGGCCGAGGGCGTGGATGAGGGCGAGGTTGGGCGCGATGATGTCGGTGCTGAGCCCGCCGCCGCCGGCCTTGGGCGTCGTGTCGTACGTCGCGCTCGACAGGCAGCGAAACTCGTTCTCGGCCTCGGCGTCGACGCCCTCGCCGACGTGCGCCATGTAGCGGTACAGCTTGCCGGCCTTTTCGGCCGTCGTCATGTTGGGGCCGTAGTCGCAGTCGCCGTTGCGCAGGATGCCGGCGGCGTCGTTGAGCGGGAAGATGTCCCAGGTGGCAACGGGCGCGGGGATCTCCGGACCCACGCCGGCGACGTAGTCGAGGTTGCGCGTGAGGCCGGGGGCCATGGCGCCGCCGACAATCGAGGTCGTGCCGGAGAAGAGGTGGCGGAGTTCGCCCCAGGCCGTGGCCTCGACGGCCGACCCGTTGACGGGCGCTGGGCGGATGGTGTGGCCTCGCAGGCCGCGGCGCCAGTCGTGTCGGTGGTCGGCGCGCTCGCCAATGTCCTTGAGGGGCGTCACCGTCGCGTACTCGATGTGTTCGTGCGTGTTGATGAAGCCCGGTGAGATGACCGAGCCGACACACTCGATGACGGTGGCATCCGACTCGTCGGCCTTGAAACCGCACTGGCGGCCGACGTAGCTGATGCGCCCATTGCTGACGAGAAGGCGCGCGTTGGGCAGTGCGCCGGCCGAGGTGAGGACCGTTCCCTTGAACAGCGTCGTGCCAGAGTCAGACGTCGAAGTCACCTGGCAGGTCGCCTGGGCCAGGGTGAGGCACGACAGAGCCGCAGCGAGAGACTTGGCGAGCGTCATGATGATGGAGCTGAGGTAGTGACAGACGGATTGGACGGCGTCCGAAAATAAAAGAGCAAAGGAATGCGGCGCGTCCCAAGAGAAGAGTTGAATCAACGACAGGTTTTCGGGAGGCCTGGCCCCATGTAATATCACCCAACCTCACAAACCCTTTGTCATGACAATACCGCTGGAGCAGCACTCATGTCGGCAACATCCTTCTCCAGTGATACCCCTGACCAGCAGCCATCCCCGCACCGAAATGCTTGGGACAAGCATCACCAGACGGGGCGATGGGCCGCTTTGGGCCTGGCGCTATCAATTATGGACATGACCTTCCGGACCCGGGTCGCTAGCCAGGAACCAAACTTCAATATCGACCAGCCACTGCGACCTTGCGAAATGAAATCTGCCATGCGTTGAGCCCTGTTGTCTATCGCCTGTCTTGATCCATTTCTTTATCTGCAACCGCGGCCACGACACGGCAATCCGGCACCCTCGGCCATGTGAGAGATCTTGGAGGGCAGATCTGGGGGGATCCAGATGTGGAGAATCCATGTTGAGGGGCCGAGACAGCGCAGATTTCAGCGGTCTGGCTTCTCTCACCCAAGAGGCTCCCGAATCAAATCGTCGGCGAACTCCGACACGCCCCTGATAGCCATCCTGATAGCTGGTACCGGCGCCCGCCTCGACCACGAATGATTGTGAGTCAAGGGACGCTCCGAAGAGAGAGCTTTCTGACAGGCATCTTGCATATCATAAATACAAAGCCTGGTTGAGATCGGCATCAGGGCCATGTCGAAGCAGCTCTGAATTGAACCTGGTATTCGTATGATCGTCCATCGTCATCTGTGATGAACTGCCCCCACTGATCCATAACGGGTCGGTCGAGCACAGTAGGTTTGATCGGCTATGAGATCGACCACATCGGATGGAAACCCGGTTCCACGTTCGGTGACGACACGAGTCACAGCACATCAGCACCACGACAGCAGAGATAGAAACACATCTTGGTTCAATTGACCAGCTATTTACACCAGAGAAGAAGAATGAATAAATACACATGGAACCCAAAAGCTCGTTCAAAATCCCAAGCCTTCGTACATCTTGTTTCATGACGTTTCGTCTAGTTCATCATGTCGCGAGCGTGGCGGCGCGCGTTGCCCTCGGGAAGGTACTGGCTCAGCCAGTCGATGAAGGTCTTGAGGGTGAAGTTCTCGGGCAGGACGTCGTCGGGCGTGGTGGGCGCCGGCGTCGTGGGAGTCTCGGGGGTGGTAGGCTCGGGAGTGGTGGGCTCGGGAGTGGTGGGCTCAGGAGTGGTGGGAGCCTCAGTGGCAACAGGAGCTGGGGCCGAGGACTCGACGGGAGCCGGGGCCGAGGACTCAATGGGGGTGACGGGTGTCGAGGGAACCTCTTCGGCGGGAGCCGTAGGGGTCACGGGGACGGCGGGCTCGGTGGCGTTACCGCCGCCGGGGGTCGTCGGGGTCGTGGGAGCGGGAGCAGAGGCACCACCGGTCCAGAGGGCGGGACCAGGAATCTTGTAGCCGCTGACGTCGCCGTAGGGCTCAAAGTGAATGCCAGGGTCCTCAGCAGTGTAGAGCTTCGTGGCGACAACACCAGTGGGCGAGTCGGTACCGGAGCCAGTGACGGCAATGTTGATGCACTGGGGGTAGTTCTGGGCACCGTTGACGGCACCGGCGCCGTGCATGGCAATGATCTCGTGGCGGAAGACGTAGTTGCCAGCAGCCAGAGTGGCAGGCACAGTGGTGGTCCAGGTGTTGTTGTTGGCGATCAGGTCCGTGGCAGCCCACGTCTTGGTCTCGGCGTTGTAGCCAGCCTCGTCAATCTTGACCCATTCGAGCGTCGCCTTGTCAGCGGCCGAGCAGTCGCCGCCGCAGTTGGCGACGTAGGTGAAGACGGGGCCAAAGTGAGACTCGGGCCAGTCGGACCAGAAGAAGTCGACCTTGCCGCCGGCAGCGACCGAGGCCGTGGTGGCACCGGGCGCCGACTTGATGTGGCAGGCAATATCGGAGGTGGCGTAGCCAGTGCCGTCAACGAAGCCGTTGTCGAGGTTCTCGGCAGACCAGGCGGCAATCTCAGGCACAGGCTGCTTGTTGATCTTGTCGTAGTAGTAGCTGAGCTTGTAGCCGCCCTCGTACTTGCCGTCGGCAGCGAAGCCGGTGACAGTGCCGTGGGCGAGGGCCGTGGCGGCGAAGGCGCCAGCAAGGGCGATGGTAGACTTGATGGAAGACATGTTGATGTTTGGAGTGTGTGGTGAAAAAAGGTGGGCTGTCAAAAGGCTGGAGCTAGTGGGTTGGACGTTGCTTGCAAGAAAGAAGGTGCAAATGTGTTGATTCAATGAGTGATGGTAAAAGAGTGTCCCAGCTTCACACAGTGAAGACGACGAATGTGAAGTTGATGGTGAAAAAGAAGGTAGAAGGTTGAAAGAACCAAAGAATGTGTACAGGAAGAAGCTGCTGAGGAGAAGAGAGACAAGACGATGTCGAGGGGAGCGGCGGCGCTGCCTTTATTCTCGACGACGACGACGACGACGACGACCCCTCGTCCTTGCCAGCTAAGAAGACTCCGTCGTGTAGAAGCCCACATACTCTCTTCGCTACCCCTTTCCCGCCCCTGCCTTTCCGATGCCCCATTCATGATACGACCATGTGATGGAGGCGCTCATCGACAGCATAGCCGCTCGTGTTGGTCGAAGCTCGCTGGAGGCACCGCACTCGAGGTCATCAAGCCGAAACGGTAGGGAACATGCATTGCAGCAGTGTTGGGCCACGGAGAATCTCCCGTCGTCTGATGTCGGCTGGCTGGTCCCCCTCTGGACCGCCGGCCGGCCTTGCTTGTTCGTGATCTGCTTGGCTTCTTTCGGCAGTCACCCGAACAATTGTGGACGTGCGCAGCGAATCCCAACCCTGGTCGGCCATTCCGCGATGGAGCTGTCAGCAGTGGTAATCAGAGCCGCACCCATCGCCTGGCCGGACTTGCCAGAGCAGTGTCCTGGGCAGGCCTGGCAAATAGTCGTCGGCGCCGGGGATAGAGCGCCCCAGGGGTGCATCTGCACGTCTTAGCGCTGCGATGAAACCGGCGCCCTGGCCTCGACCTGAAAAACCGGGCTGCAAGACTGGGGGATGCCCACCTCGCTTGCATTCACTTGCGGTACGATGAAACGGGGATTTGCAAAACGAGATTGCTGCTGGGTTTGTTGGGGTCTGTTCGCGCTTTGCCTGCGGCAGCGGATGTCTGCCAAAGATTGATTGATAGATTCAGCCAGCAGCTATGACAGGTGCCATGTTGTCTGTCGGCGTCATCCATAGATGACTCGCCATACGTGCCGCCGGTTAAGCAGCCGCGTCGTCCGGGCTGGCCGGCCATGGTAGAGACAGGATCATCTTGGGTCGGAAATCGACATCGGCGTAGTTGCATCGGCGTAGTTGCATCGGCGTAGTCGCATCGGCGTAGTCGCTGGGTCGTCCGTAGTGCTCGGCCGCAGCCATGCCATCGAAGTGACGGTTGACTGTCAAAGTCCCAGTTGCCAATGGGACTAGTGATGCGAGGCGATCAGAGCTAAACGGTAAGACGGGCGATCGATTAATGAGCTGCGACTCGTTGGTTGCAGATTGCAAAAGGCGGGGTTGTTGATCATTAGAGAAGAAATTGGTGCACTGCAAAAGACGATGCCATCGCGTGGACACGACCCAGGTGGTACCTGGGGCCTGGGGCCTGGGGCCTCGTGCCTGGGGCCTCGTGCCTGGGGCCTCGTGCCTGGGGTCTCGGGAAACGGAAAGAACTGTTCCGCCTGCTTCACCTGCCTAGGTGGTTTGGTTGTAGTTGCCCGAGTGCCCTACCCTTCAGTTTTCGTCCTTCAGCGACAGAGGAACTTGGTCGCTGGGGATCGAGGAAGGAGCCGGGCGAAGGAAGCGTTGACGTACAGTGGCGACCAGCTTGGGGACGGAAGGTGCCATGTGCAGCGAGCGCAGCCAGGCGTTCTTCCTTCCCGCTTCCTGCCGCCCCCCACGCCACTTCCTCCAGTGGCCCGGAGGAATCCCACAGCCACTCCCCGCGCCCCATCAGCCTTGTGTCGGGCAGCCCAGCCAAGCAACTGCGCCGCACACGTAAGCCAACCACCGTTCGAGCTTCCATCACGACAGCCTTCAGGCCTCGGTTCGCCCACGACTTGCTACCTACCTACATACCTACGTGCGTCATGTGTGTCAGGAGTATATGAATCCTCTGTCACCCGAGTCATTGAACTGGTGCACGACTCTGGAGCTACGCTACCCACAACCCTACGTACTTCCAATACCGTCGCCATGCCACGAACAACGGCAAAGACAAGCAATGTGCTCAGCATCCGCCTTGAAGCACCCAACCCGCTCTTCTCGGCTGGTGACACCCTCATAGGGGTTGTCGCACGGAAACATGGCCTCGTCAGCCCCCATGCGACCGTCAAGATTCAGCTTCACGGCCGCTCCAAATCACACCTGGTTGTCAGCAATGGTCAAACGAGCGCCACGTATCGCGGCCGCTGCAATTACTTTGATACTCATGAGATGACGCAGACTCTCCATGAAGGACCATTACACATTCCCAATGACGTCGAGACAACAGAATGGCCCTTTGCAGTCACCCTACCGACGCACATCAGCCCCCTCGCTCTCAACTCTCGGACCAACAATGCCGACATGTGCTTCCTGCCGTTGGACCCCGAGACTGTCGCTTCCACCGCTTTGCCCCCGACGTTCTACGTTAGAGACGTCGGCATCTTCTCGCAGAGACACCACAGTTTCGTCGAGTACTGGCTGCACGCCGAGCTTCGCTACACACGCGAGGGGCATTTCGAGTCCAAGGAGGCCGACCTGCCCCTCCATGTTCGTGCCGCGACCGCCAGTCCTGTCGACCCCTACAGCCATCTCAAGACGTCCAAGACGCTTCGCGTCGTCGCCTCCCACCGCCTCGTCCCTGGCATGGAAACGGCCGAGCTGAGCTTCCATCAGAAGACGCGCAAGCTCTTCGGCTCTTCGAAGCTGCCGCGATTCGCCTACTCCCTTCAGGTCGCCTACCCGACCGTCATCCAGCTCGGCAGCCCACGCGCCATTCCCTTTTACGTCAAGGCCGTCCCGGACTGGGGCCGCACCTCGGAAGACATCGCCAAGGTGCCGCAGCAAGTCAAGCTCGTCGACATTGCAATGGAGATTCACAGCACGACAGCCATCCGCTGCGTCGGCACCTTCAGCGCCAAGAAGGCGGACGACACGGACAAGAAGCCACTCCAGCTGCGCGGGCCCCTGTCGAGGCTCGCGAAGCCCGTCCTCATCCCCTGCGGCGATGCCGTCGCGCCCTGCGACTTTGGCGCGCTTCTCGATCTCCGCCTCGACGTCGGCGGCCACCAGGTCGGATTCCGCGAGCCGCACCATTCCACTGGGACCTTTTACCCCTCTTTCACGACGTGGAATATCCGACACTCGCATCAGCTGAAATGGCGTGTGCGCATGAACGTCGCGGACGAGGATGTCAGCTATGAGATGACCTCTCCGCTGACCATCCTGGCGCCGAGCTACGGCCCCGCGGCTGACCCGAGCTGGGTGCGCCCGCCGGTGGACGAGACCTGGATCCAGCCACCTACAGATGGAGAAGCGCCGCCTGCTTTCGATCAGATAGAGAAGGAGGGAGAGATTGTCGTTGCCATGGCTTCAATCATAGATGGCAAGGGCAGCGAGACGATCACGACGGGACAGAAGGGTTGAGTTGATGCGACGGAGTGGCCTTGAGGTTGCAGGATGGCTGTATGGCAAAGATGCGCAGTGTTTTCCTAAATTATCCTATGATACCCTTTCCTTTAATTCACAGTATCTGTATATCGACATGATGCAGCGTGATGTTCTATCACGAGATTGTGTTTCCAAGGCGATCCCAGGATGCGTACAATTTCCTGCCGCGAGGCTGCGAGACCAAGATCTACCCGTGTCTCTTGTGCTCCGCGGGTAGAAGCTGGCCGCCATAAACTAAGAAATCTGGTTGGGCGGCGTAACGACTAATCCTGGCTCGTTGAGCTGACGCGCCTGCGGAATCGAGTACGTGGAGGCGGCTCCGTTTCCAGGCCCGATCGCAGCCACAGGCACCATGATGCTCCATGCAGGCTGGAATTAAGATGTCATCGAAGGAACAGAAAAGTCTCCGCGTTGGACAAAGAACCGCGTCGGACAGGATCCCGTCGGCTCCGCGGCAAGTTCGTGACGTAGGCGACTGAATGTGGGCGGCGACGTGCAACTATCTTGCCATGTGGCATTGGTCGTTGGAAGCGTGACAGTCGGCACGAACGGTATTCTTCCCAGGGATGTCTCCAAGTGCATTCGTGGCCTCTCATCTAGCTTTCGGCACCAACAGTTGCTGTCTAGAGTTAGCCTCTTGCGGTGTTCCGTGCTGCGAGGTAGCACTTGAACTTAGTCGCGAGGTGACATCACACCAACGAATATACATGGATATATATATATACATATAAAAGCTTCCAAGCGAGAAGTCAGGAAAAGAAGAGTTTGGACTGAAACCAATCATTTTAGCTTCGAAGTCATCTTACAGAGGGCACGAGTCGCAACCTGTCCTTAGCTGCAGGCCAAGAGGCTATACCCCGATCCAGATTTCAGAAGGCGGGAACCTTATCATGCTGGAGGACATCGTCCCGCATTTGAAAAGTAAGAAGGCATCCTACGGTGGAATTTTTTTTTGGCTTGCTGACTTTGATTCTGTGGGATACTAGGCTAGAACTTTGTCTCGGGTTTGTGGGCGTCTCATGGATCCCTTGATCAAAGCCAAGAGGGTGATGAAGTTTCCCATACCAACACCACTTAATTGCCAACTTGGCCAACTAGCCAAGACGGATCCACATGTTTGTGATGCACATCGGCTGCAGATGGGTCACTGACTCCCGTATCCTCACGATCCGTTCCACCCACGACTTGAACCTGCCGAACAGCCGCTTCAAGCACATACGACCATACCTACTGGAGAACTCGGGATCCCGTCCGCTCTCCCATAGATAAGCCAGTAAGGGTCGGACTAGTAGTTGGGTGGGTGACCACCAGCGAATCCCTGATGTTGTATGTTTTTGGTGTTTTAATTTTAATGTGGCTCCATTCGCAGTTTTGGGTATCTGTGGGCCGCGCCATGTCGTGCCCATCAGCCCCAAGCTTCAATACCATTAAGAGTGACGTCCTTCATATCACGAGTTGTCTGCTGTATTTTGGATCTGTGAGGTAACTTTTGAATGGCTGGCAGTCTGAAATGTAGACATGCCAACCGCGAAAGCCGGTTGAGCGGCCGCACGTATTCAGCTGCCAATGCCATGCCTTCTGACAGACTTCGGGCCAAATCTCCTCATTGACTCCTGAATCACTTGCTCCACACGAGAGGGATTCCTAAAATGAAGCTGGTTGAATCCGGGTCGCGTCATGCGACCGTTTCTGTTCCGATCACGGCGTCGAACGATACTGCGTTAGGCGACCTTGAGTTGGCTAATCTCTGCTCCCTAGCGCAGGTCGCGCATAAAATGGTATGTCCGGGTCCAGGTGATTTGAGCATGGAGTAAGAGAAGGAATACCGGCAGTACGCATCGCTTGAAGGAATCTTGGCAGTCGATCTCGCCTCATAGCCCATGTGCTACCCCCCTGCTCGTGGCAGGAAGAACCATTGTCAGCCTTGCATGACCGCAGACGTTATTGCTGTGAGCACCAGTGCACTGGTAGTCTCATCGCCCGCCGGATCATCGTCGGATCTCAGACATTGCCGCCATCCCCACGACGGCACTTGAAGCGGCAGGCCGGTTATATATGCACGCTGATGTCGATCACAGTCATTGATGCTCGGTTACCGACCCACGGCTCTCCTCAGGTTATACATTACAGTCCTCGCACTTGTGATACGAAGAGTAGATTGGGCTCATTGGTTGACCTATGTTCATTGCCTGGCCTATGTTCATGGCTCCACGACATCTCTCGGAAGGTTCCCGCAATAGCCACGACGTCTCATATCGTGAACCCTGATAATAAAGAGAGGTAAGGGACTATGCAGGGGGTCTGATCGGTCCCTAAACAATGATCTCGGATCTGCTACATACGCTGCATCTACCGAGGCGCGCAATATTCAAGATACGCCCTACTTTCAGAGACAACAGCATGAGTCGAGGCGTCTGCAGCCCTCTGCTACATCCGTTCCCCAAACAATCCCTGTGAGATTTCATAAACACGATGTGACGAACCATTCGACCACAATGATCAGCGACGGTAGACGCTGAAACTATTCGAGGGTCTGGCCAAGAAACGGCAGCACAGCGCTCTGTGGGCCGCATGATGTGTCGTTTCAAGAAGGCACACACGGTCGGGCCGTCTAGCTCGGCCGTGTAGATACAAAAGCAAGACGGACAAGGTCGGCTGCGTGGAAAATGACAGTGAGACGGATGTTTTGCCCCCTCAGCCCGGCGGGGATGTGGTTTCCATGTGAGACCACTGACACGGACGGCTGGGCCGCCCCCACTCTCGCAAGGTACATCTTATCGGCACGTGATGACGCTTCCCGCGCCCGATAAGGCAGCTCTTTCCGAAAAGTGTCCTTTATCGAGACACCTCGAGTGACACGACGACCCACGGCGGAGGGATACCAGACGGGACGATCACGACTCGACAGCTACACCCAGCTCTTGCAAACGCAGCACACGATTACGGCGGCGGGCACGATAAAGAAGCAAAACCTCTCTGACGCCTACCGACCATCCGATTGCATTCCCATCAGACACACACACACACACACACATACACACCAAAGAAGAGGAAACCGCCAACGGCCCCCCCTCGCCAGCCCACCATGTCGGCCCTCACACACTTTGACGCCCTGCCGCTGCAGATGGACGCGCAGTCCAAGGCCATCACGTCAGCGAGCTCGAACCGCGCGCTGACGACGGAGCTCGAGGCGCTGAACACGCTGCACCGGACGCTGCTGGGCCTCGAGACGCCGCACGGCATCCCGCCGCCGCCGGTGCCCGTGAACCCGAAGCGCAGCGCCGGCGTGGCCAAGCTGCGCGACAGCGGCAACGGCGAGTTCCGCAAGGGCAAGTTCCCCGAGGCCATCAAGTTCTACACGCTCGGCATCCAGATGGCGCTGCAGCGGCCGCCGTGGGAGCCCAACCAGCTCGTGCGCGAGGAGGTCGCCGGGCTCTACGCCAACCGCGCGCAGGCGCACATGGCGCTGACGCAGTGGGCCGAGGGCAGCGTCGACGCCGAGGCGAGCGTCGAGGCGCGCAAGGTCGGCAACGCCAAGGCCTGGTGGCGCCGCGGCCGCTGCCTGCAGGAGATGGGCCGCCTCGAGGAGGCGCGCGAGTGGGTGCGCCGCGGCCTCGGCATGGAGGGCGAGGAGGCCGAGCTCGTCGCGCTGCTGAGGGACATCGAGACGCGCATCGCCAAGGGCTCCAAGGCTTAGGTGGTTGATGCTTTCGAGGCGATGCAGTACCTCGCCACCCACGGAGTGCGCGTGGCTGTCAGGCGGAGCAAGAGACTCAGGAGCCGGATGAGCACGAACGCTGAGCGAGCCAGGAGGCACCGTCCGCTCGGCAATGTCGGGCCTGGGAGAGCAGGAGTTTTCTAATTCGTTTTTTTGTATCGGATATGATCAGTTTTCGCAATTGGGGGGTGCATGAGATACCTCGAGAGACAGACGAATGGCCGTTCACTGCGGACGATGAAGCATGGTTTGAAACGGCAGTCGCGTTGCACTTTTTTTCGTTCTTTTCACGGACAGTCAGACAAACACTTCGAAACAGCAAGGCTCATTGTAGCTTCAGGTGTAGAAAAAAAAATTGAAATCAAGACCCCGTGGCCAGCTGAGTAAACCCAATGTAATGACGAGTGCCAATAAACCATGCCTCTGACCACCCTTTCCGGTATGCTGAGGACCGACCATCGCCGCGCCTGTCTGCCAGCCAGTATACGGCGCCCACGAATCCGAGACGCGCGGAGCATCATACCTCCTCTACGGTCCGCCCTCCGAGTCTATTATCTCCCGCGAATTGACTGAGCGCAACACGGCATGTCCTATATCGTTTGCCTGACAAGCCGCCTTGTTCACGGGACCATCTCTTCAGCCCTCGACTCCGATTCACTCAGGTTTTGGCGCAGTCGGCGTTGCTGGGCCTCTTCTGCCGCTTTCTGAGCCTCCTGTCTCTCTCTCTCTCTCTCTCCCCACGCCATTGAAAATCGTTTCAGTCCGTCGCTGTACGGCCGCCGTATTCAAGGTATCATTCGTATTCGTCCACGGCCTCGACCCCACGTTTTCTTCATGCAAAGAAACCCATGCTGATTGGGGGGAAAAAAAAGAAAAGGAATAGAGTGTCGCGGCGTTGCTCGTCTGCGGCACCTTAGATGGCCTGCTTCTCGCTCAGCTTCGCGGCGGGGGGTCGGCGCATGACGGCGTCCTGGCTGCTCATGCGCCTGTCGAGGGCGCGCTCGAGCTTGGCGCCGAGGGCGAGCTTGCTGAGGTTGGCGCTCTTCTCCTCGGACAGCTCGACACGTTGGGACGTCAGGGCCTTGTTCTCCATGCGGTCGAGGCCGGACTCGATGTCGCGCAGCTCGGCGTGGGCCGAGTCGGTGGTCAGGACGGTGGGCGCCATGCTGTACGTGCTGTAGCGGACGGACGTGCGGGCCTGGCGTGTGTCAGAGGAAGAAGGGAAGCAACGGCAATGGCAGAGACGATGTGGAGATGGATCGTTGGCTGTGGTGGATGGCGAGTGTATATGTGCGCGTGACGGAGAGCAGCTGGACAGGACCGGGGATGAAGGGGAAGGAAAGGGCTTCATGATGAATCAGGGTGACATACCGAGGGCGCCATGATGGGCCGGGCGGATTCCAGGGAGACAGGCATGTTGGCGGGAGTATGACGACGGTGCGCAGGTGTGAGGAATAAAAAAGTGTGGTCCTTGTCGAGAAGCGATCTTGGTCAAACCGGCTGCTGGGCAGACAAGAGCGGAGACAGACGATGTGACGGGGGGGGTTGAGTTGAAGGTTTAGAGGCGAGGCGAGGGGGAGGGGGGGGGGGGGGCCTTGGTCGGAAATTGGGGGGCCGCCGTCTTTGTCTTGTCGTCAGGTTCGATGATAAGAAGAGCCGTGTGTGTTTCTGATTTCGAGCGCCGGTCGGTCGGAGGGGATCGATCGCGTTCGGAAATGGGGAGGCTTGAGCAAAGGGGAGTTGCGAAAGGGGCAAGGCGAAAGGGGGGGGGGCGATTGGTTTGGTTCGGTCCAGTTGATTATGAAGGAGGGAAGTATCGTAGGACACGACAAGGGACGAGGGGAAGAAGGTACGTGCCGCGTGGTTCATGAGCAGGAGCAGGCGCAGGCAGGCGCAGGACCAGGAGCGGAAGGAATGCGTGTCTTGGGGAGGGTAAGTGGACGAAAGGGAGGAAGGAGGGACCTGGGATCTCCCATCTCAAACGTCTAGGCGGACCTCGACAGCCATGACCCCCGGTCACCGTCACCACCACACACCCTTCTGCCCTGTCTGGCTGTCTGGGACAGGCTTCTGAAGGGGCCTGGTGCAGGTCCAGGCCAATCCCAGCGCGCAAGGCCTAAGCCACAGGGCCCCCTTCAGGCCCCAGTTCGGCCCCTAAGCCCGCCCTGGCAGCCCAGAGTGCGGTCGGCGGACTCTCTCGCTTTCTCGCCCCCTCCCCCCCTGTAGCCACCGGTAGTCCGCCAACCCGCGCCATGAGGAGTCAGGGTACCGTTCTATCACTGTGACAGCTTGGAATAGCGCGTGTCTGTTACAGCAGCCCGTTGAGAGGTGAGTCGAGAGGCACCACAGGCAGGACGAGGAACAGGGCAGGACAGAACGAGGAACTGCTAGCTGGGGAGGCGCCGCCGCCGCTGCTGCATGCACCGCGTACGTCGTTCCTCTCCCGTGCATCGTCATCCGTCATACCGTCACATCCCATGTGGTTCGCGTGGTGAGGTGCCTCTCTGGGCATCTAATCTGCTGTCGGTCAAGCCGAGGTTCTGTCCTGGCTGGTTGGTACCTTTTTTCTTTTGGTCCCAGGGTGGGAGTCATATGCAGATCACCTCGTGTCACGACCCAACAATCTGGCCATCCGACACGAAGCCAAGTCGCACGCACCCTACAGTCTGCCTGCCATCCCCTCCTAACCCCCATCTGCCAGGGTAATTTTCCTTCACTTTGCCAGAAGCTTAAGAAAAAGCATACCATGTCAGAGAACGACAGGGAAAATAAATATAAACAAACCAAAAGAAAAAAGAAGAACCGAACTTCTCATTTCGCCCATGACGATCTGTTTCAGCCCAAGTCAACGACGCACCCCCCAGCGCCTGTCAAAGACACGCAATCTAGAAACCCGTGTCGTGTTCCTCTGTCGGGGCCCCCCCCCCTCACTCTCCTTTTTGCTTGATGGACGAAGGAAAAAGCTGCCGTTGCCGTTCCACCTCGACCACCACCACCCCCTCGCCTTTCTAGTCTCGATGCAGGCACTGACAAAGAGAGAAACCAGGGCCGTCGCTCGGCCACGCGTGGTGTCTGTCCCCCCTTTGCCCGCCGCGATGCGAGTGTCCTTGTACCTACGTACATGTAGTTCCCAAGGGATCGGCAGCTGACGGGCGGATCTTTCCACGCGACACGCATCGAACGCCCTCCTCTGTTCTCGCTGCCCGCCTTCCTCCGCACCGCGCTACTGGTCTACGGGGCACATGTGCGGACGGCCTAGCAGCCCTTTTGGCCCGCCCCCTCCTCCCACGTCCCTCCTTCGAAGCGTGCCGCCCACCAGTCTGTGGGCTCCGCCCGTGTCAGAGCGATCACGGGCTCGGTTTGGACCTTGGGTGAAAAACAACGTGCGCCTGTGTCCTCCTCACTCTGCAGCATACATGTACATGACGGCAAAGCGAAACAAAACAAACTTCGGAGCCAGCACAGAAAACCCCTTGAAAAACTGCAGAGAGGGTAGCATCAAAGTTTCACAGCAGAGAACCGAAAAGGACGACAAGAACAAGCTCTCGCCGCACAGGACGGGAATGCATCCCCCTCGACCGCCAATGCAGGATAGGTGACTGGCCTGTCTGGTCTGGTCTGGTCTGGTCTGGTCTGGTCTGGTCTGGTGCAGCCCGGGGGGAGAAGGGAGAGGGGAGAGGGGAAATGGCTAGCGGCGCCCCTGGCCGCTGCATGCTGCGCACGTGGCGAAGCCGCCATCCGCATGCGCCCGGTGGGTTGTAAGGGTGGCCACCATGCCCTTCTGCCATGTGGTCGTAGGCCACTGTCAGGGTCACCAATAGAAGTACATGTAGAGCCAGGTAGCACTCGGCTGGCCCAGCACCACGAAACGACTGATAACGTGGCTGCCTGGAGGTGAGAACTGAGAGTCACAGAGGGGGCCAAAGTGCGAGATCGGACAGCGTAGTCCGTGGCTACCGACCCGACCGTTCCCCTTGAATTGTGGTGCTGCCATAGGTCGGTTGTGCTCGTCAGCTCGTCATGTCTCCATCAGGCCATTTCTTCCGCACTAACGCACACCACGGCTACCGCCTCTAGCCTCCGAGAGGTCGCCGTGGTCATCTCAGTCAGCCTAACCAAGGGAGATACCGGACCCTGGCCCTTGTGGGACCACTGTTACCGCCACGATGATCCTCGCTTCCTCCATATGCCACCAGTCATTGCCGTTAATGCAATGCAGTACTACCTTTCAGCAAATGTCCTCGTCCTGCCCACAGTTACGTCGCCATGTAGGATACAATGTTGCTGCCAACATTTTCCGAATACGCCTCCACGCTCCTGACACCCGCACTGGCCCGCCCGTACATAGTGGTAGTACAATCACCATGAACCACAACCATCTCTCGCCTTGATGGACGCAGTGTTAGGGTACAAATGGCTGTGCTGTGTCGATAAAGTGCGTCGATGAAGAAAGACAAAGCTGGAAAAGACTCATATGTGATGGGATATGCGATGGAAAAATGGATCGTCATGAAAGCAGGTACACCGCGTTATTCGCCTTCTATCATCATCTCATACCTCGACAGAAGCTCCACTTGGCTAGTTAGTAGTGCTTTGCCTGCCAGACCTGACCTGGGGACCAAGACTTGTCGAACATTTGGCTGATCCAAAAATACGGGTTCTCGTAATCCTCGGTCCCAATCTTGCCTATTGAAGAGTGAGTCTGTGTTCGTGTCCAAGCAGCGTCCAAGACATACCCTCGGCTTTCAACCGCGTCACACGCCTTTCTGAGTCGAGAATCAGTGTTCGTTGTGACGGCGACACACTTCCATTCTCGAGAATCTCTTCGAGGGTGAGCGCCTTGTCCTCGCCCTTGGCATTGCTACGGCCCTTGTAGTAATCCCAATGACAGAGCATAAGAACGGCGCCATGCTGTAGATTTTCGATAAAGGGGGGCATGTCGTAGCGAAGTCGATTGTTGTGACGCTTTGCGTAGCCGTGACGGTCTTGACAGGTCAAAGTGACCACATGGAGCAGAATGTATGTAGTCATGTAAACTGTAAAAAACGGCTCGCGCCGAGGCGACTGCGTGAGTTTTTCCAGCCCTTTGAGTACCTTGGCACGCAGCTGCCGCAGCACGTAGATGGGATTCAGCCTGTCAAACTGGGCAACGACCATCTTGGGAGTGGGGGCCTTGTTAGGTTGGGGATATGCCGGGTCCGTTTCGGGCATGATGCCGAGTTTGTCCTCACTGGAAATCCAAGAAGACCCAAGCGTGATTTCTGGCTGGACGTCAGGGGCGAGCCGGGGAGATAGGGAACGGCAGGCAGAGGGATGGACACGTACGAGTAGCGAACCAAAGCTTGAAGACATTCTCGAGAAGCTCTCGTTCCTGAGGAGGTAGATCCTGTGGCCAGGTCAACCAACTTGTACGCAGACGAAGTGAACTTGCTCGTGGAAACTCACCGAAGAGTGGGTGTGCGCCATGGCCTCGCTATAGTGCCGCGAGATGATGTCGTCTTGTCCTTTCCGCTTCCAGTACTGTCGCCAGGCCTGTTCAGCATGTTCCGAGACGTAATCCTTGAAGTATTGTACGGTTTTGGAGAGGTTTGCCAGAGCGTACGGGGCAATCTCGTGTCGTCTTGCTTTGCTGGCTGTGTACCATTCGCGATGGACTCTGTCGCCTTCTCGAGGGTGAAATTTGCGTACTTGCAGCCGGATGGGGAAGCCGACGGGGCAAATATCCTGCATCATGTCGATGTGTTGAATCAACGGGCCATCCCAATCATTGACATCAGTCACTCGTGATCCGTCCCAGCGCTGGGTGTAATTTAAGGAGCCTGCCGGACGGTACAATATGATATCGGTCAGTTTGGAGCGCATGCAATGAACGGGCCGAGTTGTCTTCCGCGAAGTTGTATCAACACTGAGACAGGTCATGCAGTCGCCATGAGGATCGTTGGGGTTCTCGACACACTGTCACGGTTGGTCAGTCTTGTATCGTGTGCTGCAATTGGCGCCTTGGGCCTGAAAGGTTCTTACTCGTATCCGCTGGGTTCGGCATCGAACACATGCCTTTCGTCTTCGAGTGTCCGCCGTCTGTTTTCGCTTCTCATCGTCGAAACAACCTCTAGGCTTCTTGTCTGCGTGGTTGGCATCCGGGTCTTCGGCAGCGTCGTGATCATTGTCATCATCGTTTGCTGGCGCCAAAGCGATCCGAAAATGCATATCTCTATACTCGAGAGGAGCCTCTTCTGGCTTGACCATGTATGGAAACTCATCCACCCAGTTGTCGTTGGTCGTTGGTGGGTTAGCAGGTCCAAAGGTGGGCCCATGCACCGGTACGTTGCCGACATGTTCGACGGACGCCAGGGACGAGCCGCTCCAGTCTAACGCAGCTGCTTGTTGCTCGCTCCGCCGGATGGAGACGCCATCTCTCACGCGTGTGCCGTCAAGTGAGATCAGGGTCATGGTGTTGCTAGGAGTGGGATGGGTGAGCTGGTGCTGAGGGTGGCCGTGACTCTCGTCGAGAGACAGGCTGTCCGTGATCGGGGAACGGAAGATTTGCTGGTCAAGGCCCAGCAGATCAGTCTGGTCTTGTAGGAACGGCGAGAGAAACCACGGCTGCTCACCGCTGGTCGCCAACGCCGTAGGGGGCACGGCAGGGGATGGACGTGGATAAGCGGGCTGGCACCGTGTCGTCACCAGTCCCAGGGCTGTGGATGTGGACGAATCGCCGATGATGGAGCTAGAGCCGGAAGCAAACCGCTGGCCGTGTCGAGTCAAAGGCCGAACGTGTTGGAGGGCGTGGGGAGCAGCCGACTCGACAGACGAGGCCCAAAATGCCGGGTCCTCGACGTCCATGGACCAGTCAGGGCATACGACAGGGCTGGCAGGCAGGCCATGGTAGTGGTAGTGAGAGGCCGGGCGGCTTGGATCCGAGGCCAGGGGTCGGTTGGCGACACCGCCAACACGGTCATGGTCGTGATTGTGGTTGTGGCCGAGATGGTGGTTGTGTGCATGGGCATGGGCGACTGCTCGTCCCTGGTCCTCGTCCTTGAGCGGCCATAGTTCTTGGGGGCGGCTATGGTTGGGCTGCGGCTGTCGTCCGGGTGCGCAAGGGTCGGTCGGACCCAGCGCAGTGGTTGCCGGGATCGCCTGGGTCGATCCTGCCGTGTAAGCGGAGTTCGAGGCGGGCACCAGGCCAGAGACAGGTGCACTACTAGCGCCCCACTCGGAAGGAGACCGGTGAGCCCGGGGAGGCCGGTCAGCAGGGAAGGAGCTGACGGTTCGTGATGGAGAGGTGAGGTCGTGGCGTACCACAGCCTGGTGGGCAAGAGCACTGGGCACCCAGTCGGGGCTGGCTCTGACGGCGGTGACAAATTTTTGTTCCTGTTGCCCTTGCCAACTGTGTGGAAGATTCGAGACGTTGTATGAGTCGTGCCTGCCGCTGTGATGTGTGCCGGCAATGGTTCTGGGCTCGTGCCTGCTTCCGTCGGATGGCATGAAAAATACCAGAGGAGAAGGAGCCATCCCGTGGTGTTGCGTGTGTGGCCAAGATGCCGCCGGTGATGCGGACACAAACTCAGATCCAGGTGCGCCTGCCGCATGTCCAGAAGGCTCGTGTGCCATCGTCATGATCGGCTGCTCCTGCCTTGGCTTCAAGGGCGGATCCGTCTCGCAGCTCGTCGCTGCACATGCCCATGGCTCCTTGCTCCACGACAATGGCGATTGTGCTGACGGTGGTGACGGCGCTCTTGGCGATGGTGGCCTCGTTGACAAACCCCCGGCCGCATCCAGGTTGATCGCCGTCCACTGGCCGTTGGCGGGATGCGAAACGCTGGCGGAAATATCGTTGTTTCCAGCATGATTCCCGGCCCAATTCCCATTGTCGTTGGGAGCAATGGTCGCAGTCCTTGCAGGTTCGGCATGCGACCATTGTTGTTGGTCGTCCGACCCTATAGGACACCATCCCTGCTGTGATTGCAGCCCCACGGTCGCATCGCCTATGCTCGTCTCACCGGTCGAAAACCGCGCTCGGTGGCTGGATTGCTGGTGCTGCTGGTGCTGGCCTGGAAACCAGCTTTTTGCGTCTGCCACGCCAGGCTGAGCAGTCGCTGCTGCTGTTGCTGCTGATGCTGTTGCTGCTGTGCCAGTACGACGCTTCCTCTTCAGAACGGGCGCCTGTCGCGGAATGGTCGTCAATACATCAGCCCACCAGCACGCGCTGCGCCGCCAGAGATGGGAGTTCAGTGCGCGCCGTTTGTCGCCCTTCTGCCCATCGATCGACCAACGGAGCTTGCCGTGCAGAAATGTAGGGTGTGATTAGTATTCCTGCCGGCGCGATCCTTTGTTGTGTCGACACTCTCGATGCCTGATTTGTGACAGTCGGAATGGGAACGGAGGCAATGCTGCGCTTGCAACACAGGAGGGACCGTCGGCGCGCGATGCGCAGCTGGCATCGGGACGGAACGCGACTAAGAAAAAAGTACACACTCACCAGGGTTGCGGGCAGCGCTCCCAAAGGTCTTCCGTTCCATGCCCCTGGTGAAGCGCCCGATGGCATCCTCGACCGGCTCCGTCTCTCAGCTGTCGCGAGGGGGGTTGCAACCTGCATCGGGGAATCGTGCTAATCAACTTAGATGGCGACCCTGTCGTGGCCGGTGACGGTGTGCCGACTTGGAAAACTGGACAGCTGGAAACGAGCGCCCTGCGCTGATGGCGAACAGACCGGCGACCTGTTGCGCGCGCGAGCATGCAACTGATTTGCTCAGATGTCGAACGACGACGCGCAAGTTGAGTGCTGATGATGAGACTTGGTGATGGCCCCAAGACGATGACAGATTTGTCCTGCGCTGATGCTGACTCCCCCCCTTCTCTGGCCGCGCCGCCCGCGCACCTTCAGCTTGACTCTGCGCAAAAGGGAGATGAGGGCTGAGCGGGGGAGTCGAGGGTGGGCCAGGCCAGGCCAGACCGGGCAATAACCCAGTTGCCTCTTTTCTCTCACACCCCGCTGACGCTGACCAACTTTCACTGAGTTGCTCACCCTCATCAAGCTCCCGCCGTTTCCCACGAATCGAGGTATGGAGCGGTGAAGCGCCGTTGTTGACTTTGCGCGTGTTGAGTGATCGTTCTGATTCTCGCAGATCTGATTTCCACTTGCAATATTGCCTCTCGATCGTCAGGAACAAGTCGCAGGGAGAGGAGAAAGACTACGGCGGTGTCAACTGGCTCTCGAGGCCGGAGCGAACGCAGCGAACAGTACCAACCAGGAAGGTGAGGTGAGTCGCACAATAAAAGGCTGTCTTGCCAAGTGGCGAGTTGAAGTCGACTCTGTGAGTGAAAGCTTGCCCACAGTGTCCTTTTCACCTATTCGACGGCTCAGAGTGCCCAGTCAGCCTGACGTTTGCACACAAGTATACTCGCTCATCAATTTCGCGACCCAGGACCATCACAGCGCCTGGTTTCAAGGCTGACACGAAAGCTGCACGTGAGTGGAATCACAGTCACGTGTAGAGTGCTATCGACATCGCCAGCTGTTACACAGCTGTCGCCTGTGAAAACGTGAAAACCCCTGTTCTGGAGTTGGAATGGGCGTCTGTCTTCGTGCCACGAGGGGAAATACTTTGACATGGAGCCTCTGGCGTTTATCATGTTCCTGATCATCGCCTAGAACCCTGGGCCCTCGATCCTAGACCCCAACCTCTTTGCGCGTTATCGGGAACGACTATTTGCTCGGCCCTTGTTGACTATTTGCTCTGCCCGGCAGGGGTTAAATCACGCTAGACAAGGGTCAAGCCACAAACACAGCCCCACTACTGGAATTAGCTGTGGCTGCTATGTACCTATCCTCGTCCCTTGTACCTACCTTTGAGTCGCTCGAATAGCGAAGCAGGCGACGCG